>NC_139703.1:62500-97500 GCF_964188405.1 Protomyctophum parallelum | reverse complement strand
ACACACACACACACACACACACACACGTCCGTCTTTCTCTCTCTACTCTGCCGATGTGAACGTAAATAAAAGCCTGTCTACTGAAGGATAGTCTGTCTCAGTCCCTCATATCTCTGGACACTTTCTTCATACTGAGCAAGCACAGAAACGCTATTGGCCCATTTTGGACTGAGGTCGATTAAAAAAGGCTTCTAAATCCTAACATTTTTCTGAAAAACCCATGTTTCCATGTCAGTGGTGCTCAACCTTTTTCATGTCAAGGACCCCCAGAATTATCTCTATTGGGCCACGGACCCCCATCTGAAAATATGTAGTTCCAGGGACCCCCCAGAAGCAAATAGTTTAGTTTAAAATGCTCTGAAATATATGTTCAATGATTTGCGCCACATTTTAACGATTTTTCAAAAATAGCAGACCTACAAGCTCGTAGCGCGCCACTCGGTGGCGCGCTATGAGCTTGTAGATCTGCTATTTTTCAATAGCTAAATTATAACATAATGTTTAACCCATTTAGGCCTGACGTCGAAATAATAAAAAAGTATTCTGAAAAAATATATATTTAAAGATTTGTGTTGCATTTTCACGATTTTTCAAAAATAGCAGACCTACAAGCTCGTAGCGCTTGTAGTGTGAGTTACCATGATATTAACCTCATCCACACTCTTCAAATACTACCACCATCATAACTACATTATAATCACTTACTATAACAGAACTTTACTTAAACAAATACAAATAAAAATGTTAAATGAATCTGACCTGAGAGTCTCCAGACAACAGTTTGGGCTCTTCAGTGCAGCACAGATGAGATCCAGTCCAGAATCCTTCAAGCCGTTTCCACTCAGGTCCAGTTCTCTCAAATGGGACGGATTGGAGCTGAGAGCTGAAGCCACAACTTCAACGTGTTCCTCTCCGAGGTCACAGTCAACAAATCTGTAATTACAGATTAAATGTAAAATCAGAGAGGATCAAAACAGAACAGACCATGTTCACTGTCAAGGAGGTTCCCTGTGGTGCTGTCTGAAATGTGTGTGTGTGTGTGTGTGTGTGTGTGTGTGTGTGTGTTTGGATACTTTTTTAGCTAAATAGATAAATAGCGGCAGTGAGTAACACATATTAAATTGAAATGTGCTCATAACTTTCCACTGTTGTCTTTTGATTGTAATACAAACATTAAATAATGAAAACGATCCCAACTCGCTGCTGTTGTTCCACTCTATGGCAGTGAAGTGAAGAAATGTTCTGTCAACAGATGAACAGTCTGTACGACCGCATGCCATGGCAAAATCACCATGATATCACTAAATCATACTATCATCATATCATACTATAATTCAGTCAATGTCTGAGTGTGTGTCACTGTGACTGCCGTAGCTCCTCACTGCCTGCACCAATCACTCCCAATCACTTTTCACACAGGCATTGACCATAATAATATCGAGGTCTTAACACATTTAGTACCGGGAGTGCCTTCAAAATAAAGGCTATAGAGTGCCAGAGTTGTCTGATCGCTTTTACTTTGAAAGCCATGAAACAGGAAACACTTGCCTAAAAAAGTTGACTTTACAAAGGGACCTCACATCCCCGATCATCTTAATATATTGTTTTACGCTCCAAAAATCGTTCATATTTTGCGGGAGAGACGGATGAGGAGCAGAAATGAAGCGCCAGCATATCGATCTATTCATCACCACGGAGAGCGCCCTGGATTAGGAGATACGAGTAATTCTTTCCGCCGCGCTAACATGGGAGTCAATGACAAGCTAATAGTTGCACTGAGCGTTAGCATACGGCAAGCGAAAAGCGAAATGCAAAAAAAATAAATAGGAATAATTCTGAATATTAATATCTCGCCCCGCGTCGCTGGGACGTCGCTAGGACGTCCTCACACGTCATTAGAACTAATAGATCGGTATGCTATGACGTGCTCACACGTGTTTTGTCCTAATTGTGTTAACGAAGCCCTTTTTTCGATTTGACACATTCATGATTAATAATGAATTTATTAATGAATAAAAAATGTGAAAACGCACCCGGGCGCAGTACCCCCCGCGGCCACAAGGGGGGGGGGGGGGGGTTGGCAAATATCTCACAACGGGTAAGGGCTAGTATTCTAAACACAAATCACACTTGAATTGGATTGCAATACTAATCATCATATCATATCATATCATCATACTATAATTAAGCCAATGTCTGTCTGAATGTGTCACTGTGACTGCCATATCTCCTCATCGCCTGCACCAATCGCTCCCACTTTTCACACAGGCATGGACCATAATAACATTTTTTTTCCAATTTAACAAATTATGAATTAATAATGAATTTATTAGTGAATTAAAAATGCGAAAACGCACCCAGGGCGCAGTACCCCCCGCGGCCACAAGGGGGGGATAGGGTAAGGGCTAGTATATATATATATAAATATGAAGTGAGGGGGGGGGGGTCTCTCTCTCTCTCTGAATGAAGTATATAGTGGTCTAACATGTTAACATCCACACTACTAACCTGGCTGATTTGCAGTTCTTCACAGCTGGGATCAGTCTCTGTCGCCCCTCCTTTGATGTGTTGTATTTCTGCAGGTCCAACTCCTCCAGAACGTCCTCTGACATCTGCAGCATGGAGGCCAGAGCTGAACACTGGGGCACAGAGAGTTCCTTCCCTGAGCTGTTCTCTGACTCCAGGTACTGTTGGATCCCCCGACTGACTGACGGGTCGTTCATCTCCACCAGACATTGGAAGATGTTGATGCATCTGTCAGGAGAGGCACGGCGAACATTCATCTCCTTCAGGTTGTTGATGACTCTCTGGATCTCCTCTGGACTGTTCTTTGTCTGACCCAGCAGACCTCCTAACAGACTCTGGTTGGACTGCAGTGAGAGACCATGAAGGAAGCGGACAAAGAGGTCCAGGTGGCCACTCTCACTCTTCAGGGATTTTACCATGGCTCTCTCCAGGAAGTCATCCAGGGTCATTTCTTCTTCTCCCAGGAATGTCTTCAGGACCTCAATGTTCTTCTGTGTGAAACAGTGGAACAGGTAGACTGCAGCCAGGAACTCCTGGATGCTCAGGTGAACAAAGCAGTAGACTGTTTCGTGGTAAGAAGCACCATCTACTCTGAAGAATGATGTGCACATGCCTTGTGCACATGCCTTGTTCACATCAAGACCACAGGCTTCCAGGTCTTTCTGGTAGAACAGGATCTGATCTTCGATCATCTGGTTAAATGCCAACTCGCCCAGCTTCAGAATGAACGGTCCTTCTGCCTTCATGAGCTCCTCTTTTATCTGTTTCGTCGTCTTATCTGATTCACCATACTTCTTCTCCATCTGCTTCGTCAGAGCCGTCAGGAATTCACAGTACATCTGAACCAGGGTCTCAGGGAGCTGGTCTTTCATGTTTCTGTGCTGCACAACAAAAGCAATGATCCAACAGAAGACTGGGATTTCACACATAGTGGAGAGGATCTTTGATTTCTTGATGTGTGAGATGATTAAGCTGGTCATCGAGTTGGCCTTGTTCTCATCATTGAAGATCTTCATGAACCTCTTCTTGAAGTACTCCCTCTTCTGGTCATCTGTGATGAACCCTCTTATTTCTGTCATCCTGTCAACAAGGTCCAGTCGATCAGGGATCTGATCCACTGCTGCAGGCCGTGAGGTGATCCAGATGCGAGCGGAGGGAAGCAGTTCACCCTTGATCAGGTTTACAATCAGCTCCGCGACCGGCAGGGATTCTTCAACATTCGTGATGATGGAATCTTTCTCGAAATCCAACGGAAACCTGTTTTCATCCAGCCCATCAAACATGAACATGACTTTGCAGGGACATGTTTTGTAGTCGTTTGACTCCTGCACTATTCTGAAGATGTCATTCAGTGCTTCTTCCGTAATCCCTCTGGTTTCCTTGACACATTCGTGAAGTAGCTTCGCCAGAGAAAAGCTTTCTCCCTCGTGAAGATTTAACTGGCGGAACGTCAATGGGAACACGAGATGGGGGTCTCGGGGGAAACGGTCCATGGTCCAGTCGTGAATAAATTTGTGTAAGAGGAAGGATTTTCCAATTCCTGCGACACCAACAGTGAGCACTACTCTTTCATTTATTCCAGAATTATACAATTCACAGAGTTGGATTGGTTTGTCCAGTCCTGCCCTGTTCATCTCCATCTGTCTGACCTCATGATACCTGTGCATGGTTGTGAAGCTGGTGTTTATGTTGTAGATCGGGACACAGACGTCGTCAAACTTCATCTTGGACTCATTGTCCAATTTTACACATATATATGTGTTTTTCATCTTGTTATGAAACTTCTGAAGCGTGCATTCGTAGCCAGTAATGGGACAGCCTGCTATTTTCACCAACAGATCTGTAATGAACAAAGCAATTCTTAAACAGCTTCAGGAGAAAGATCTGCCAGATCAAGTTCTACAAAACAATATAACATTTACCATTTCAATCAGTCTGTCAGCCAGGCAGCCAGCCAGCCAGTCAACCAGTCAGCCAACCAGCCAGTCAGTCAGCCAGCCAGCCAACCAGTCAGTCAGTCAGCCTACTTAGCCAGCTAGCCAGCCAGCCAGCCAGCCAGACAGACAGACAACCAGTCAGCCAGTCAAGGTTCTTAAAACGGTCTCAACATTAAGCTTAACATGTTTTTTATCAATGTTGTTAAACTCTAAGTCTGGCTGAATTAACTGGAGAGCTTCTGATTCCCAGAAGGCCTCTCTACCATTCAGATATGTCTGCCCCTGTTTCTGTATTCACACACACACACACACACACACACACACACACACACACACACACACACACACACACACACACACACACACACACACACACACACACACACCTTCAGCTGCTCCTGCTCCTGTAGACATTGCACTTGACATTGGTGGGTCAGCGGCTGTAGCTCCATGCTGGTCTGATGTCAGAAAAGACAAAAGTCCAAAGTCAGAGCTTGAACAGATCTACAAGCTCACAATATTAAATATAAAAGGTTTTAAAGTTAAATGCGACTTCCCTAAGCCTGCAGTGCAGACACCCTGTTACATGTATTTTTCAGAATGGACAAAATTATTATAATTTTTCAATACAGAATGAGATCATAATCGACATTGGTAATAATATCGATTATCAGCCATAACAGCAACATTAAATTGGCTATTTTTTCCTAAATGTTTTTTTAAATAATTAATTTGGACGTTTTCACTTGTTTAATCCCAAAGGGGATTTATCTTTCTTTGTTTAAAAGAATCCCTGGCCAGACAAATATGCCTTAAAACACTATACTTGCCCTCTATATCAAAAAAATAAAAACTCCTTAAATATTTGTATTTCTTTCATAAATAGAGAATCTTTCACTCAATAGGAACTGCTCCTGTCCAAGTTGATGATGTCATATGACATACTGTATGTCCATGTGTGGTCCAGCCCCAGGGAATAATAATAATAATAATAATACATTTTATTTATAACACACTTTACATTTGAAACAAATCTCAAAGTGCTACAGGCAGAAAAATGTAAAATAAAAATAAAAATAAGAATAAAACAGTTAAAACAGATCACAGGGCAGCTTAAAAGTCTGACTGGGCAAATGCCTTACTAAAGAGGAAGGAAGGTCTTTAGTCCCTTTTTAAAAGCGTCCACGGACTGTGGTGCTCTCAGGTGGTCGGGGAGGGCGTTCCACAGCCGAGGGGCAGCTGAGCAGAAGGCCCGGTCCCCCATGGTGCGGAGTTTGGTTCTTGTGCATTTGAGTGTTGTAACTGCCATTTTTTCCAGTCTCCTTTGGCTGTTACCTCACAGGTTTGGGAGTGATCCTACTCAGTACACACAGAACATTGCAACAGATGGATGTCCAGTCTTTGATCCAGTTTGAGTGTTATTTATTTATCAGAAGTCAGAAATCATGAACATGAACATACCAGTGATGTGAGTGATCCAGTGATGTTATTATTAGATTATAGGTTATAGGTTAGTCTCTGTGCTGCTGATACTGCTGATACTGGTGAGAATGGTTTGCTCCCTGGTTCCCTGTGTCTAGTTCCTTCTCAGTGCACCTGTGTCACCTTATAAGTGGTCACCTTCTAAAAGCTGTGTCTCTCAAGCCCGCCACCAGGTGGTCAAAAATAATACTGGTAATAATAATAATAATACAAATAATGCCTCTCTTCTAATGGCTCCTACACACCGGCCCCTAATTGTCTCAAGGGTAACAATTAATAACCATATAAGGAGTCATAATATTCAAATTTACATTTACATGTTCTTTTTTTCACAATTTCAAAAGAAATAAAGTAAATTCATTCAATCTTCTTTGAACATCAGTTGCTTTTGGTCTTGAGTCGAACTGTGCGTACAAGACCTTTTGAATCAGGAATGGTCTCCAATATTCTCCCCAGTAACCAGGCGCCTCGTGGTGCAGTGGAATCTACCACCACCACAATGTCACCGGGGGCAAAACTTCTCCTTTCAGCTGACCATTTTTGCCGTTCTTGGATTGATGGCAAGTACTCTTTTGTCCATCGTTTCCAAAAGAGATCTGCCATGTATTGTACTTGTTTCCATCTACGTTTGATGTACAGATCCTCTTTCACAAAGAGTCCAGGTGGCAATATTGGCTGCGTTTTCAATAAAAGAAGATGATTTGGGGTCAGCGCTTCCAGGTCCATTGGGTCGTCAGAAGACTTGGTGATGGGTCGATCATTTAAAATTGCCTCTACTTCACACATTAAAGTTTGCAATCCTTCATCATCAAGCACTTGTTGATTAAGAACAGAACGGAGTACACTTCGTACCATGCGGATCAGTCGTTCCCAAACACCGCCGTGATGGGATCCTGCTGGGGGGTTAAAGCTCCACTTTATCCCTTGCTGAAGCATAGCATTCTGGATTTTCTCCTGATTCAGGCTATTCAGTGCTTCTCTTAATTATCTTTCCGCTCCTATGAAGTTCGTACCGTTGTCT
Organism: Protomyctophum parallelum; assembly: GCF_964188405.1. Lineage (NCBI taxonomy): Eukaryota > Metazoa > Chordata > Actinopteri > Myctophiformes > Myctophidae > Protomyctophum > Protomyctophum parallelum. The sequence continues at coordinate 90,534 of NC_139703.1, read as the reverse complement.
GATTTTAGAGATGAAACTTGACCTCGTCGACAGATGAATCTTCTTAGTGCATGGATGCAGGAGTCTGTGTCGAGTGTATGTGCAACTTCAAGATGTACTGCTCTGCTTGCCATGCAGGTGAAGATTACACCATACCTTTTAACAAGACTTCGTCCTCTCTTGATCTCTATGGGACCAAAGTAGTCTACTCCCACATCTGTGAATGGAGGCTTGTCTGGTTGAATTCTCTCCAAAGGCAAGTTGCCATTTTTTGCTCACCAACCCTGCTGTCGATTGCACACAGTGCAGTTGGTTATGATTCTCCTTGCAGCAGAGTTTGCTTTGATGATCCAATATTTCTTGCGGAGATGAGACAGCATGTAATTCCTTCATCCATGTCCGAGTAGTTTATGGATGTGTTGTAATATCAGGGTGGATATGTGAAGGTCTTTTGCGAGGATGATCGGATGTTTGATTTCTTCAGGCATCACTAGCCTATTCAGGCGACCACCTACTCTCAGTAGTCCATCATCCAACACTGGATCCAATTTGTACAAATTACTGCTTCTCTTGACATTTTTATCAGTTTGCAGAACAGATATTTCTTCTGGAAATCTTTGCATTTGACTGAATGAGATGACTGCATGTTCTGCTTGGATAAGATCTTCGGGAGTTAAATACTGTCCACGAAGCATCGCTTTAAAGACTTGCATCTTCTCTTCAACCTTCTCCTTTAGTTTGACAGGATCCTTTTCAATACTGCTCACAACAGCTTGAAGCTCCTTTCTCCTTCTAGTCAGTTGCAAGAGTGTGGTCTTTACTTTAAGAAGCCAAGCTACAGCAGTATTCAGTCTCATCCATGTTGAGAAGTAGTGGATCAGATAGTTGGTTGGGTTCAGTTGATCTTTGATAATGACATTTACTGTGATGTCAGGTTTGATTTCTGGATCATTGGCGGATATTGTTGATTCAAAGGGCAAGTTAGGCCAGTCATAATTTGATCTGCAGAGGAAATCTGGTCCTCTGATCCATTTCTTGCAGCTTAGAAAGCGGTCTGCTGTCAGCCCTCTTGATGCTGCATCTGCAGGGTTTTCCTTTGTACTCACATATTTCCATTGTGATACATCAGTAGCATCTCTCACAAGAGAAATCCTGTTTGCTACAAATGTTTGAAAACGTTTTGTTTCATTGTTTATGTACTTCAGCACTGTAGTGCTATCAGTCCAGAAAATGGACCTATCCAGTGGCAGCTGCAAGTCCCTATGCAGCATTTTATCAACTCGGACAGCCAGGACTGCTGCTGCCAGCTCCATTCTTGGAATTGTCATTTGTTTCAGTGGTGCCACTCTGGATTTTCCTATCATGAATGCAATATGCACTTCTCCGTCACTATTCTCCAGTCTTAGGTAGGACACCGATCCATAGCCAGTTTCGCTGGCATCCGAAAAGTGATGTAGCTGTGAGTGTGTGATTTGACCAAAGTTCTTAGGTTTAATACACCTGTCCACTTTGAACTCCACCACTTGCTTCAGATCCGCTAGCCATCCTGTCCACTGCTGTAAGAAGACTTCGGGTATGGCTTCATCCCATCCAAGCCTCCTCCTGCAGAGCTCAGCTTGGCTGGCAGCGCAAATGGTGATAGAAATCCTAAAGGGTCAAATATAGAGCCAACCACAGACAAGATGCCACGTCTAGTGTGTGGTCTTTCAGGTGCCGTATTTGTGAACTTGAACACATCTGTTTCAACACACCAGTGTAATCCTAGAGCTCTTTCCACTGGCAGATTGTCCTTGTCCAAGTCCAACTCCTTGATTTCTTTGGCCCTGTGCTCGTGTGGAATAGAAGTTAACACAGCACGGCTGTTTCTGATCCATTTAGACAAAATGAATCCACCCCTCTGGCAGAGAGCAGTCAGGTCTTTTACTAATTGTACTGCTTCTCGTTCTGTGGGCATGGATTTCAAACAATCATCAACATAAAAGTTGTTATTTACTGTGTTTGTCACTTCAGATGGAAAGTGAGCTCGGTTGTCTTCGGCAGTCTTTCTCAAAGAGAAATTGGCACAACTTGGTGATGACACAGCTCCAAAAAGATGTACCTTCATTCTGTATTCGGACAGATTTTGCTGCACATCACCTTCAGGCCACCATAGGAATCGCAGGTAATCAACATGTTCATCCGAGACCTTAACCTGATGGAACATGGCTTTGATGTCTGCCATCAAGGCAACTGGTTCCTGTCTGAATCTGGTGAGGACTCCAATAAGTAGGTTAGTCAGATCGGGACCCTGAAGCAGTTGAAAGTTAAGTGATGTTCCTTTAAAGACTGCTCCACAGTCAAAGACCACTCTCAAGGTGCCTGTCTTTGAGTGATGCACACCATGATGTGGGATATACCAGAGTTTTCCATCACTTCGATTCAGCTGGTCCACTGGCACCAATTCAGCGTAGCCACTGTTAATCATGTCTGTGAGGAAAGATGTGTATTCATCATGGAACTTCTCATCTTTGTTGAACTTGTTTCAGGCTCTGGATGCGTTGCTCTGCAATACAACGGTTATTTGGCATGATGGGATCTTCTTGTTTGAAAGGTAAGTTTAGGCAGTAATGTCCATCTTGAATTTTTGCTGAGTGGTTTATAATATCAAGGAATTTGGCCTCTTCTCTTGACATTTCCTCCGTTTCATTACTGGCTCTTTGACTGAAATCTTGATTGTACTGTTTGACAAGTAACTCTTCCAGGTTTAGAATAGATATTATATTGACAGCAACAGCAGGGCAGCCATTCTCATCCCTGATGGTGTCGTCTCCTCTTAGTGGACCATAGATGACCCACCCCAATAGGGTCCTCACTGCGTATGGTCCATCTGCTTGGCTATTAACCACCTCCCAGGGTTCCAGTAGCTTCGAGGCGTTTGTGCCGATGAGGAGGTCAATGCCAGAGTCTATTTCGGGTAGTGTGATATGGTTTAAATATGGCCAGTGAGACAAGTCTTGTTGTTTTGGAATGTTGTGTTGTGAGACAGGCATGGTTGCGTGTGTGAACACATCAGGCAGTTGAAGAAAGTCATCCGAGTCCATCCTTGCTATTTCCAAACCAGTGATATGATAGCTAGACTCAGGCTTCACCTGATTCATCGTTCGGAGGAGTATGTTTGTTTTCTGTCCTGCCATCTTGAGCCTTTTCTTTAGGTTTTCAGTGCAGAATGTAGAGGTGCTGCCATGATCCAAAAATGCGTAGGTTTGCATCACCGGCCCCAATATGACCACATGTGAGATGACAGCCTTGCTTTCATTTGATGTCTGTGTCAGTTGCTGTTCTCCTTGTTGAATGTGAAGTATGTCAGGATGTTTCAGTTTGCATGTGTCACAAGTTAGACGACCTCTGCAAAATTTCGATAAGTGTCCTCTTTTTAAGCAGCCAAAACAGATTCCATTTTGTTTTAGGAAATCTATTTTCTCCCTGTGGCTCTTTTCCATGATTTGAGGACACCGTTCCAATGTATGGCCACTTCTTTTGCAGAACAGACATGGGTTGTGACTGATGGATGCATTCATTTTCTCTCCATTTGACTCCACAGCTGTTATGGGTGTTACTGTTGCTGCAAAACTGCTTCTTGGACTTTCTTTTGATTTAACAGTGGTTGAGGTTTTGCCAGTTGAAGTCTGCTTAGGATCCTGGATGTTTCCAAAAAGTGGGTCGGACATTATCATCACTTGTCTTTCGATGAAGTTAACAAGATCAGGAAACATTGGCCGACGACCTCCCTCTTTTAGCTCACAGGCCCTATTCCTCCATATGTCTCTCAGTTTGTATGGCAGTTTCAAAAGAATGGTCCTCATGTTGGAAGTCACATTCATCTCGTCCATGTAGGATAGATTCTCCATAGCATTGCAGCAACCTCGGAGGAATAGAGAAAATGCTTCCAACCCTTTTGCATCCTCTGATTTGATTGTTGCCCATGCAAAAGCCTTTTCCATATGTGACCAGTGCCAACAAAACATGCCTCATGTCGCCTTTTCCATTTTTCAGATTTTTACAGATTATTAAAGTACAGAATGTAAGCTTTCATATGATGTATCATTCAATGAAATTGGACAATAATTGAAGGAGATATAACCATTTTAAAATGACTGGGGCCTTTCACCCAAAGCTGAGAAAAGCCCTTTTCAATATTCACAACATTTTATCACCTTAGAGCTGGACAGAAGTGGGTGTGACAATGGGAGGGACAAGAGACAATAGGACGTTTTAGCTGTCAACAGTGCAACACTAGAAACACTGACATGTTTAAGCCAGTAGAACAAACAATGCAATTTGTAAGGTGCCCCAATAAACCCTTTTGAAAGTACTAAGTATTAAATACTAAGTATAAGTATTCAAGTATTAAATATTAAGTTAAGTGTTCAATTTAACTTATACACTACCTGGTTGTAAATAGCTGCAGTACACCATTTTATGCAGGTCTACTTTAAGCAATCAAAGTCAGACAATTGACCCAGTATTTTAAATAAATAAAATCGACGCATCAGGCTATGATGTTGTGCGCTTGTAGATTTGCTATTTTAATAAACAGATCTGTCCACATGCAGTCACAATGCCTGGTTTCATTTATAGTAATTCCTGTGCATTCGATGGGTGGATTCATACTACATCGGGTGTCTATTTAGTGTGCAAGGCTTACATCCGGTCTAAAGCCCACCCACTGTATGCCCTGATTTATATACACAATACATACACGATCCGTATCCTCCCCTCACCGGATGTTGAATTAACAGTACTAACGGCCGTATTTGAAAAGACGTAGCTCTTTGCTGGGTGCGCGAGGAAAAAAATTAAGCCATTTTCCGACATTTCCTTTTCAATTGATACCGTTTCTTAGAGACGGCCTACACAAACGTTCTATATACCAAATGAAAGCCTGCATTTCATAGTTTACATAGTATATAACCTTTTTTTAAATGAGCAAGAAATGAGCGAGTTGTGATTAAAAGAAAAGACGTGTGATCTCTTTGCTCTTTAACACACGACACAAACGGCTAACTAGGCTAGCTAGCTTCTAGCCTGTTGTTTGTTGGTGAAAGACTCCAAGCTGGGAAGTGTATTTCAGCGAGTAGCTATACGTGGTTTTGTTTATTTTCTGTAAAGTCTAACCCAAATGCCCAGAATACTTCTGTGTTTACAAACACAAGCACGCTAATGGGCGGTGATCAGAGCGTGAAACCTGAGGACAAAGAGATTACAGGACCAATCGTAACCAACATGCAAATCTCGGAACTGCGCTCTTCTGCCTCCAGAAACTTGTTAAAAAACAAGCCCACTTTGACGTATAAATGTATACATTTCATTTGCCCAAATGAACAATCTGTTTGAATGAAAACCTTCTTCAACATTCAAACTGTATTAATATGAAAAAAAAAGAAAATCACATAAAAAAAAAAACGAGTTTATTTATTGATTTAAGGCATGTTCATTCTGGCGACATGAGGCATATTCTGCTGGCACTGGTCACATATATGCCGTGGCAATCTTATTCTCATTTCCAAAATGCTCTTTGAGCAAATGCTTTGCTCTTGGGTAGATTTTTTGGATGCCCTCTTGTATATTGCTCCAAAAAGTGTAGACAGTCACCATAATCATCTGTCTTTTTCTCAATTGCCCTCTCAAATGCCCTGATAAAACCATGATATTGCAATGGATCTCCCTCATAAACCGGAATGTCTCTTTGTGGCAAAGTGGAATATAGATTCTGTTTGACCAATAGGGCTGTGATGTCATTCTGTCTTTGTAACACATTTGAAATATCACCTTGATTAACAACATTTGTCACAGTAGGTGAAGTACATACAGTTTGACCTTGAACCCCTGTTTTCATTTGACCTGGTATGTTTTCAGTTTGTACATTTCGACTGAGGAGAGGGTATTGCAATAATGGAGTTTGCCTGGGGAGAGAGTATTGCAATAATGGAGTTTGCCTGGGGAGAGAGTATTGCAATAATGGAGTTTGCCTGGGGAGAGAGTATTGCAATAATGGAGTTTGCCAGGGGTGAGAGTATTGCAATAATGGAGTTTGCCTGGGGAGAGAGTATTGCAATAATGGAGTTTGCCTGGGGTGAGAGTATTGCAATAATGGAGTTGTGTAATGAGTTTTGTCAGTTTTTTCATAAGCCTTTTCCTTTGGCCTTACGACCTGTGTCTGTGGGGGAGGCTTCGTTTCCATTGACACTTTCCCCTTTTGTTGGGTCGTTTGATCTGGTATGAATGCGTTTGGATTTAATGAAATTGTTTTCCTTGGAGTAACAGCAGCAGCCGCTCCTTGTTCCTCTGAGTGCATCCCTATTGATATTCTCGATGCTTTTCTTGATCCCATAGTTTCCAGTACCTGGGCCTTTGCTTTGGCTGCTGCCAGTTTTGTCTCCATCTCCAGTTTCTCTTTTTGCATTTGAGTTGTTCCTGTTGCTTTGTGAATTGCTCCTGTTGCTTTGTGAATTGCTCCTGTTGCTTTGTGAATTGCTCCTGTTGCTTTGTGAATTGCTCCTGTTGCTTTGTGAATTGCTCCTGTTGCATTGTGAATTGCTCCTGTTGCATTCTTTGCTGTGCTTCAATCTGATGTTTCTTTCCCAAGGCAGCCATCTGTTCCATCAGAGCAGCTTTTTCAGCCTGGGCAATAATGAGAGCAGATGATGTCGATGAAGATTCTTTGGATGTGGTGGATTTGCATGTGGATTTTAATCTAGCTGTATTTGACACACTGCCATCGGGTCCAACATCATCAGAATTGACAACACTCATGTTTCCACTTTCAACAGGGATGCATGTTATTGGTGGTTCATTTTCAACAGTGACATTTTCAACAGTAGTATGCATTTGAGATTCATTTTCTTGGGTGACAGGTATGTATGGCTCAGTATCAACAGTTACAGTGACATGTGGAATTGGCTGTTTCACTTCTGATAGCCATTTGTGTACATCATGCATGAATGTCAATATTAGGTTGAAACCACTGATTCTGCCTCTCGAATTCCTCCGCAGGTATTTGCAAACCCACCAGAGATGAATGCTCTGCTCTTGCTTCACCACATAAATGAATTAATTCATCCAAATGGCCTTTTACAGCCTCCAAATTGTCATTTGAGTTCATGAGCTCCTTCATTGATTCTCTTAATTTGACAGCCCTTTTAACTGCCAATCCTCTTGCCTTTTGATACTTTGTGGAAACCTCCATTTCCAAGCCTTTAGCTGTAAGTTTGACAACTCTTTTTTTCCTTTTCAGGTTCAATGTTGCCATCTTGTGGCTGAGCATCTCCATCACCACTAGACATGTTGCTCTTGAATTCACAGCCTCAACTCACCCCAATAAAGCTGTAGCCTGCAGGTGTGTCCAATCACCCGTCAATCAGCATTGGCAGTGAAACAAACAATGTCTGTCCATTTGTGGCTCTTTTTTATCCTGTCCTTTGAAGTCCTTCTCACTCTTAGTAGAGCCCGTTCTCACAGAATGTAACTGCCATTTTTTCCTATTTCCAGTCTCCTTTGGCTGTTACCTCACAGGTTTGGGAGTGATCCTACTCAGTACACACAGAACATTGCAACAGATGGATGTCCAAGTCTTTGATCCAGTTTGAGTGTTATTTATTTATCAGAAGTCAGAAATCATGAACATGAACATACCAGTGATGTGAGTGATCCAGTGATGTTATTATTAGATTATAGGTTATAGGTTAGTCTCTGTGCTGCTGATACTGGTGAGAACGGTTTGCTCCCTGGTTCCCTGTGTCTAGTTCCTTCTCAGTGCACCTGTGTCACCTTATAAGTGGTCACCTTCTAAAAGCTGTGTCTCTCAAGCCCGCCACCAGGTGGTCAAAAATAATACTGGTAATAATAATAATAATAATACAAATAATGCCTCTCTTCTAATGGCTCCTACAAGTGTGTTTGATGTACCGGAGCGGAGGGAGCGGGTGGAGGCTGGGGGTTCAAGGAGTTCCTTTAAGTACGGGAGGGGGGGGGGGGGGGGGGGGCGTTGCTGTGGATGCATTGATGGGTGAGGAGACAGACCTTGTATTCAATCCAGGAGGAGATGGGAAGTCAGTGAAGGGAGTGGAGTATGGGTGTGATGTGGTCTTATTTTCGCACTCTCACCAGGATCCTAGCAGCACTGTTCTGAATGTACTGGAGCCTCTGGATGCTCTTGCTAGGGATCCCGGTGAGAAGTGCGTTACAGTAGTCGAGCCTTGAGGAGACAAAGGCGTGGACGAGTTTTTCTGCATCAGGAAGGGTGAGTGTGGGGCGGAGTCTGGCTATGTTTCGGAGGTGGAAGAAGGAGGTTTTGCAGAGGTGTTTAATATGGGGGTCGAAGGTCAGGTGGGGGTCCATTTTTACACCCAGGCTGGTGACTACAGGTGAGAGGGGGAGGTCTTGGCTGGAGAAGGTGATGCTGGTTATTGGGGAGGATTTGACCTGGTGTGGGGTGCCGATGAGAATGGCCTCTGTCTTGGAGCTGTTGAGTTGGAGAAAATTGTCGGTCATCCACGCCTTTATCTCCTCAAGGCAGGTGGTTAATGTGGATGATGGTGACGACAGGGGGGCAGAGGGGAGTGGGATAGTCCTGAGGTAGAGTTGGGTGTCATCAGCGTAGCAATGGTAGGATATGCCATGCTGACTGATGACACGACCAAGGGGGAGCATATAGAGGGTGAAAAGGGTGCGGCCAAGGACGGAACCTTGGGGCACGCCACAGGTGACAGGATGTGACCGTGAGTAGACACCGCACAGGGAGACACGCTCAGTTCTGTCAGTGAGGTATGAGGTGAACCAGTTGAGTGCAGTGTCGGTGAGTCCTATGGTGGAGTGGAGACGGTTGAGGAGGATGGTGTGGTCGACTGTATCAAAAGCTGCCGACAAGTCCAGGAGGATGAGGAGGGAGGGGGAACCATTGTCAGCTGCCATCAGGAGATCATTAGTGACTCTGACCAGTGCTGTTTCTGTACTGTGAGCTGTGCGGAATCCTGACTGAAAGAGATTATTGTGTTTGAGGTGTTGTTGGAGTTGAGCGGCAACCACTTTTTCCAGTACCTTGGAGAGGAAGGGCAGGTTGGAGATGGGCCTGTAATTGGAGAGTATGTCCGGGTCAAGGGTGGGTTTTTTCAGGAGAGGTGTAATGATGGCTGTCTTTAAGGAAGGTGGAACATGGCCGGCTTGGAGGGAGAGGTTGATGGCTGAGGTGATGAAGGTCCAGGGCTATGGCGTCCGGGTTGATGTTTTTGATGTTTCTGAAGTGAATTTGGCGTTTTGGCTTACTGTGGGGGGAGGGGAATAGCAGCTCCATAGAGATGACCCTGTGGTCAGACACACCCATCTCATACACCTGCAGGTTGCTGATCAGGCCAGAGTCGCAGATGACCAGATCAAGCGTATGTCCCCTGTCATGTGGTGGGACGTGCACGTATGTCCCCTGTCATGTGTTGGGACGTGCACGTATGTCCCCTGTCATGTGTTGGGACGTGCTGTGTGAGATGGAGGCAGTCCAGTAGTTGTAATAGCTCAGCTGCGGGGGGGGAGGTGGGGGTGTCCATGTGGATATTCAGATCACCTAGAATTAAGGTGTTAGTGGATGTAATACAGAGTGTTGATCATGCCGTTCTGAAATAAAAAGTGAGCTTGGTTTTGGTGGCCGGTAGATAAGTATTGCTGTCATAGTGGAGGGGGGTTTGCATTTAAAACAAGACATTCAAATGAAGAGAATGCTGGCAGAGGGAGGGGAGACAGGTCCAGGTGACTTTTGTGCAGGATGGCTAAGCCACCACCTTTACCACCGGTGCTGCGTGCTTTCTCCAGGGCTGCGTCCGAATTCATTCCCTATGCCCCATATAGTGCACTACTTTGGCGTTCCGCCATTTTGTTGTAGTGTCCGAATGTGTAGTGAGCATTTTTGCACCCTAACATAGTGGACTGAAGTATCCCACAATGCACCGGGAATTGTAGGGAGCATCCGATGGTCACTACAAAAACACAGCGAAGCAAATCTGCCCCATAATGCATTGCTCAAGCTCGCGCTTGAGCGCACATGCACGCGTTTGCGCACGTGCGCTGCTTCTGCATGCATGCGCTCATTGCGCTCCAACTCAGAAGAGGCAGAAGTTGAACCAGCGAAAGAACTCAACACAAATGTACTTTTTAAACTTTCGTTTTCCCTTCCCTGGCGGATCTCGAAGCTACAGATCTCGAGACAAATGATCTGTGCATTTATTTGAAATTGTTTTATTGTATTTATAATAAATTACTCATTTGCAATAGTATTAATGATCCATTGTATCACCCAGGCCCAGCGCATGACGTTAGGAGAGGAATCAGTTGCTTGCTGTAGAATATATTTGTGAGATTCTTTATCACAAACGTAGGCTAAATTCATGCATGTGAGACACATTAATTGTGTCCGAACATATGTTTTATTAATATTCATTAATTCCTGCCATGAAAAAATATGCTATCTAACATTATTTCATTGAATTGCGATAAATACATTAAAACTTCATTATGTAGGCAGTCATTTATTGGACTGCTGTTTCTGTTAACACCAAACGTCCGTATTATTATTGTGAGCAGAGCTTGTAGATCGGCTACTTTTGGTAATTCTTTACCAAAAGTAGGCCTACTCGATACAAGCTCACAACACGGACGTCGTCGCGTTGCTTATAGATCGACTAACCTAATGGGGATTTCATGCAAATAAAATGTACATGAACCCGCGGACCTACAGCGCCCTCTACCGATATTGACGTCAGAGTCGGTGCTCCCCATACAGGGAGTATTGTCCGAAATCATCACTATAGAGTCCACTAGAGTCTGGATCCCCGTATGGGGGGTAGGGAGTAGGGAACAACCCTAGCAATTCGGATGCAGCCCAGGTATTTGTAACCCGGGAGGGCAGGCTTTATTAAAGGGACACTTCACCCTTTTTGCAAAAAAATATATGTTAATGACATTTAGGAGCTTTAGAACACTTTCCTGGGGTTCTTTATGTGTGTAATATGTGGTTTTAGATATTTTAGATTGTAGCAGTGAGCCCAGTGTCTCTGATGTCATGGACACTGGGATCACTTACTTCCTGGACTACATGTGTACTCAAGACAGACCTCCCCTATCCACAAGGAGGAGCAGTGCACCAAATTATTTTGGGAATTGTAGTTGTAGTCCAGGAAGGAAGTGAGACCAGTGTCCATGACATCAAAGACACTGGGCTCACTGCTACAATCTAAAATATCTAAAACCACATATTACACACATAAAGACCCCCGGGAAAGTGTTCTAAAGCTTCTAAACGTCATTAACATATATTTTTTTGCAGAAAGGGTGAAGTGTCCCTTTAAGGGATGAAAAAACCCCTGGCTGGTGCCAGGTCACATGATGTCTAATTGTTTTTCCAGAATGTGGATATAAAGGAATGTATGGAATGCACATGCTAATAAAAATATATTTAAATATAGCTTTGATGCTCATATTATTCTTAGGAAGTATTAGGTTGTTTTATTAGCATATGCATTCCATAGGGCTGGACTAGCTCTGGTCCATAGCCTTACTGCTTAAGGCTATGGACCAGAGCTAGGGCTGGACCACACATGGACATATCATCAACCTGCCATGGGAGCAGTCCTTATTGATTGAAAGATTCTCTCTTTATGAAATAAATAAAATGTTGATGGTGTTTTAAAATAAAATAAAAATCATAGAGGGCAAGTATAATGTTTTAAGGCATATTTGTCTTATTAGCCAGGGATCTTTAAGGTTTGGAATTTATTCCAATAGGAAAATTCACATCGAAATCGAGGTTTCAGAGAAAATAATCGAGGTTATTTATTTAGGCAAAATCGTGCAGCCCTAACAGATGGTATTAGTAGTAGTAAATGGAGGCTATAAACACAGTGTACAGATGGTATTAGTAGTAGTAAATGGAGGCTATAAACACAGTGTACAGATGGTATTAGTAGTAGTAAATGGAGGCTATAAACACAGTCTACAGATGGTATTAGTAGTAGGACTGCATTTATTCTCAGAGGCTCTCTCTCTATGATTGCTGCCAATTAATCCTTCTACTAAACAGTTAGGAATCCTAAGCTAAGTATGTCCTTCTAGAAGTAGTGTTAGTGAACACAACTATAATAAATATCTTTGTCTAACTGTGAGGCACGCACGCACGCACGCACACACGCACACAACTTACCTCTCAGTTTGGCAGCTCTCTCTCGTCTTGCCTTCTCTTCTAAAGCTGAAATGTGAGACAGTGATTGGTTAGAGTGGAGACATCATCATATTGCGTCCGTCTCCGTGTGTGTGTGTGTGTGTGTGTGTGTTACATTAGACATAAGAACTTTTCATGCTTTCAATGAATTATGCAGTCAAACAAAGTAGACGTTACATCCACCTGGCACAACAAATACAATTAACCGCCTTTTCTTTACTTTCTTACCTGGCAGCGCAGCAGAAGGATTCCATTCATTGAGTTGTGGATACGTGTCGAGAATCTCTGGCTCTTTGAGAAGTGTAAGGAACTGAGATGAAGCTCCCTCACCTCTACTAATCACTGCATCAATAAGTTTAATACAAGCCTTTTCTCGCTGTTCTATATCCATCAGGCGATTATAAATTCTTGTATCAATAATTCCCTCACAATGAGCATGCTGTAGAATGTGGAGATCTGAACTGAGCAACTTGATCAGTTCCATCTTGTTGGCCACCAATATGTCCACAGAGCCCTATAGGATGAGTAGCAGGTAGTATTATTTTCAATATGCAAATTAATTGTATTAATGTATTTTTGCTATTTGCTATTAATGCTATTTGCCAGTAAACCAACCTGTAGAGGATCTCCGTGAGAGGAAGCCATGGTCTTCTCTGGATGAGGCACAGCTGTTGAACAAAGAATAAATGTAACCTTTTCTCATTGGAGGGAGTGTAAGTGCTGTTATTCAAATGTTTACTTTAAAAATAGCTAAAATACAATTCATGGTCATAAGCTCATAAAGCATAATTCATAGTAATTTCATGATGCAATAATAAATATGTGGTTCATAATTGATTTCATATAAGGTTAAAATGTAAAACATGTGATGATAACTTTTTGAGGCAGAAACAAGTTCCCTGTCTGTCAGTAACACTGGACCATGATTGACTGATTGAGGCATGATTGCCTGGCATTGCACACAGGTGTTACAAACCTTTGTCTCACTCATTGAGGCGTGGGCTACACAACTCTGGGTGTTTTTTCAAACGCACATTTCTATGTGCGTTTGGGCCTTTCAGCCAGACGCAAACGGCGTTTTCGGCCACTCAAACGGAGGTTTTTGGCAACGGATTCGAAAAGATCCGGATGGTGGAGCTGTGTAGTCATGCGAAACGGAGTTTTTGAGGAAGGATGACGTCACCTCCCTAGTCGCGCATGTTCGTTGTTGCTTTTAACACTGAGCATGCGCATCAGTTCATGGATTGAAAAATGAACAACTTCCGGGGTGAACGACGCGAGGTAACCATAGAAACGACAACAAACACGATGGCAGCTAGCGCCACCTGCGCGGGCGGATCCACACCATCTAATATAAACAGAAACCCCATTCTGCCAGTTGCCTCGCTAGCCTAGTGGACTACTACGCAGACTTGAAATATATGCTTTGCTTCGCTTCGCTGGTTCGCGCCCCACTGCCGCAATCAATCATACTTGCAAGATATGGGGGAGCCATACCTTTGGTTGCTTTGAATGCCAGCATCAGAGTTTTGTATTCTGTGCGGGCAGCGACCGGGAGCCAGTGGAGGGAGCGGAGCAGGGGGGAGACATGTGAGAATTTTGGCTGGTTGAAGACCAAGCGAGCTGCATTTTGGATCAGCTGGAGAGGCTTAAGTGCACATGCTGGTAGGCCAGTAAGGAGGGAGTTACAATAGTTGAGTTTTGACAAGACTGTTGTCTGGATTAGGAGCTGGGCTGATTCCTGGGTGAGGAACGGTCTAATTCGTCGTATGTTATAGAGTGTGAACCTACATGATCGAGTGATCGAGTGACAGCTGTGATGTGAGCTTTGAACGAGAGCTAACTGTCCAGGACAACACCAAGATTCCTGGCTGTTGGGACAGACTTTACCAGGGCGTTGTCTACGGAAATGTTTATATTAGAAGGTGAGTTCTACAGTTGCTCACTAGACGGAGCCCTGTCTGCACGTACTACCGGGTTACGTTGGGGGATTTATTGGGAAACCAGCTCACCGCGCATGCTCAGAACATTGTTCTATTGCGTTACATATTTCTTATCGCCACCTACTGGCATGGCATGCTTGTTGGAGTCAAAAATGATCGTTTTGGGTTGTATGTGTGGACACAGATATCTTTGTCGTATGGGCCCCTGCCCATACGACAACGGAGTACGAAAATATCCGTTTTATTAAAGATTGAGTATGTGTAGCCTGGGCCTCAGTCTCTGGTCTACACAAGGAAGCAGCACACTGAGCACACAGTTCAGTGTGTTACAAACTTTAACGTCTGAAGTCAAAGACAGGCGGTCAAAGGAACATTCTAAAGACTATGAAACACAAGATTCAAGGACCTTTTCCACAACAAGCGGCCAACGAGGTATTATTATATTTAGAATTAGTATTTGTTGCCATAGGCGGCGGGTGCGTAAGGCTAGGGAAGGCCTTCCCAAAAATTATGCTGGGTATTTTTTTTAATATATATAATATATGTGCGCAGCATTATAGAAGAATATTGTGTGTGTTGTCGCTGCTCCCTGGTGATCGCTGATCGGATAGGCTATACACTATACAGCAACTGGCCTAATCATTATGATTGACTACTATTGGTATGTCTGTAAACCTCGTCCTTCCAGTCGCTTTGTAGCAAAGACTAGCGAGCGCTGGTTTGTTTTGGGAAACAGCAAAACGCAAAATGTATTTTTCAACGCAAAGATAAAGTAATTCAGAAGAAGAAGCTGTGAGTCGGCTGTCAGCACTCAGCAGCACCATGCAGTGCCGCACGGTTCACAGTTCACAGTTCACACCACTGCAGCAACACTGACACGTTCAGCGGAGTGACTGCGGTCTCTGTGCCGTCTGTGAAGAGCCATGAGCCGCGACTCCCGGAGGGGCAGCAACACCGCCGGGTAATCTACACTGACTGACTCCAGACTTGAGAAAAAGACGTCCAAAAGTCGTTCTGTGTATAGGCTAATTCATTGGTAAAAGTATGCAAAATAACTCATTTTTAGACAGACCATCTGGGAAAAAAATAAATCTGAGTCCCCCCCCCAACGCAATTATATTATAGCCTACCCAAAGGTAAAACGCACCCGCCGCCTATGTTTGTTGCGTTGTTTGTTTGACGGACACGTTCATCTGCGCATCGCGCATTTCCTCGTATGTTTTGTTTGATCAATATTTGTATTGTGATGCACTTCGCTGATTGCTTATGTGTTTATTATTTTGTGTGAACAATACAGTTCTCACGGCATGGAACGGAGGGATGAGAAGAATGCCTGACAATAAATGCCCGTTTACAAAGAACCCCACCTGTGTCGTCAATGTTGTGAGAAGAGCTACAGGGAGTGTAAACTCCACCTCATTGGACAGAACTCACTGGTCCTCATTCACAACGGCGTGTACGCTCATAACGTGACACTACGTGAGCAGAGCGTGAGCGGACAGGCATTTACGTGGATTCCCACATTTCGTGGGAATTCATGGCCATCTCCGTGAACGTGACGTCGGTTGGTCGGAAACAGTGTTAAATAGCTCTATATTGTGACAGTAATCATTGCTATAGAGTGTGAGTTCAGTAACAGTGTTAAATAGCTCTATATTGTGACAGTAATCATTGCTTTAGAGAACAACATGACACATTGCAAGACATCTATTCATAGTTTCAGCTCACCTTCAGCTTTGGATACTCCTCCACTTGTTGACGTTGAACTTGACATTGTTGGGTCAGTGCCTGTAGCTTCATGCTGGTCTGATGTCACAGCTATTGTTGAGTTAGAAAAGACAACAGAATTGTATAAGAAACCTGCTGTTTAACAGTGTTAAATAGCTCTATATTGTGACAGTAATCAGTGATAGTGTGTTCAGTAACAGTGCTAAATAGCTCTATATTGTGACTGTAATCATTGGTACTATAGAGTGTGTTCAGTAACAGTGTTAAATAGCTCTATATTGTGACAGTAATCAGTGATAGTGTGTTCAGTAACAGTGCTAAATAGCTCTATATTGTGACTGTAATCATTGCTATAGAGTGTGTGTTCAGGAACAGTGTTAAATAGCTCTATATTGTGACAGTAATCATTGATTTAGAGAACAACATGACACATTGCAATGTGTTGTGAGCTTGTAAATCTGCTATTTGTGTATAATGTTCTCCTCAGAATAGGGAAGCTGGGGTTCAAATGGTTAATCAGTTTATTGAAGACATCTATTCATAGTTTCAGCTCACCTTCAGCTTTAGAGACTCCTCCACTTGTTGACGTTGAACTTGACATTGTTGGGTCAGAGCCTGTAGCTTCATGCTGGTCTGATGTCACAGCTACTGTTGAGTTAGAAATGACAAGAGAATTGTATAAGAAACCTGCTGTTTAACAGTGTTAAATAGCTCTATATTGTGACAGTAATCATTGCTATAGAGTGTGTGTTCAGTAACAGTGTTAAATAGCTCTATATTGTGACAGTAATCATTGCTATAGAGTGTGTGTTCAGTAACAGTGTTAAATAGCTCTATATTGTGACAGTAATCAGTGATATAGAGTGTGTGTTCAGTAACAGTGTTAAATAGCTCTATATTGTGACAGTAATCATTGCTATAGAGTGTGTGTTCAGGAACAGTGTTAAATAGCTCTATATTGTGACAGTAATCATTGCTATAGAGTGTGTGTTCAGGAACAGTGTTAAATAGCTCTATATTGTGACAGTAATCAGTGATAGTGTGTTCAGTAACAGTGCTAAATAGCTCTATATTGTGACTGTAATCATTGCTATAGAGTGTGTGTTCAGGAACAGTGTTAAATAGCTCTATATTGTGACAGTAATCATTGATTTAGAGAACAACATGACACATTGCAATGTGTTGTGAGCTTGTAAATCTGCTATTTGTGTATAATGTTCTCCTCAGAATAGGGAAGCTGGGGTTCAAGTGGTTAATCAGTTCATTGAAGACATCTATTCATAGTTTCAGCTCACCTTCAGCTTTAGAGACTCCTCCACTTGTTGAGGTTGAACTTGACATTGTTGGGTCAGTGCCTGTAGCTTCATGCTGGTCTGATGTCACAGCTATTGTTGAGTTAGAAAAGACAACAGCATTGTATAAGAAACCTTCTGTTACCAGGCAGTAATTAACTATTATCTGGCTATTAAACAGATGTTAAGTTGATTGCATTAAGGTTTAGCAAGGTAATTAACTGTTATTGCAGCAGGGAAGAATGTACTAGTAGGTCAAGCGAGTACTCAAGTTCAAATGTTTCCAGAAAGCAAACATTATATTTGATTCTTTCCTTGCTGTCTAACCACAATCTCCCCTTTGAAGTGTCTAAACACATGCACTAGATGAGCACACAATCTCCCCTTTGAAGTGTCTAAACACATGCACTAGATGAGCGCACAATCTCCCCTTTGAAGTGTCTAAACACATGCACTAGATGAGCACACAATCTCCCCTTTGAAGTGTCTAAACACATGCACCAGATGAGCGCACAATCTCCCCTTTGAACCGTCTCCCATGTAAGACACCATGAAAGATGTCCTCCTTTGGCCAGGGATAGACCGTATGAGGTTCACCTACCTTTGGCCATGTGTGGTAACCTGTGCAGTAGATCATTCCTGTGGATCTTCTTCAAAACATTCGCCATGATCTGAGGAGCATGACCGGGGTAGCTCAACACCATCAGATGAGCGATGCCCTTCTTGTTGTTCTTCTCAAGGCAGCACTGTGGGATTAGAACGTCTGGGGTTGGAAGCGGTGGGAGAGTAACGAGGCCTTCAAAGATATCAGGGAGAGGAACGAGGCCTTCAAAGATATCAGGGTGTTGCAAGTGAACCTTGAAGTCCTCGAACTCCCTGGGTTTCAGCTCCTTCAGAGTCTTCAAGATGTGTTCCTCAAGTAAATCCATGGATGGTTCCTGGGGCAAACGGAGAGAGGATGTTAACATCTCAGCTTTGTTCTCTAAAGCCGTGTTCACAATGAAAGACACAATAATCATATTTCTAGTCACTTGAATGGAGTTCATTCAATCACTGCACATACTATGGGAACAGTACGGAATTCACACAGGGTGACGTGTCTAGTGCGGTAGTGTAGTAGGATAGAGATGTTTGTAGATGGTGCATGTAGCATGCTGCTTTCTGCTTGCTACACTCGCCGCCAGCTCACATAATGTAAATGTGTCCTAATGTCAATTGTTGCAGTTTGTTCATTAGCAGAGTTCAACCTAACTGTATTTAGGCCATGTATTTAAAGACTTCCATGTAATAGTTGTGTGAACAAGATGGTCACATATTTGGCAGGTCACCAATTTCACCGTCATTTGCCATTCCGGAGTGAGCGAGTGTGAGTGAGCGAGTGGCCGAGATATTGGGTATTGGAATTTGGCTTAAGGGAGCACACCCTGACAGAAAGGCAATGTGCCAGCGGTGCGCAACCGGCGGGCCTTGAAAGACCAAGGACCCGGCAGCCTCCTGCAGCCATGATGGGGGACTGGTCGTCATGGGCTCACCCACGCCATCGGGTTTACCCCGTCGTGGTGAAGATAGTGCTACTGTGAAGGACGCACCCCCTATGGCACTTAAAAATGTCCTTGCGCAGGTATCCACCTCTGACCACGGTGAACAGTACCTGGACCTTACAACGCGTTGAAGTCTGGCGATGATGGGGTTCTGGTGAAGGGAGCAGGTGCGAATGACCTGGAAGCTCTTAGCTAAGAACCCTGCACGCCAGCAACACAGGTTATGGGTCGCTAACAGAACCCTGCACGTCAGCAACACAGGTTATGGGTCGCTAACAGCGTGGATTGAGTGGAAGCTGTTTTCGGCAGACCCCTGTGTGCTTGAGCAGCCCTATTTAGGGGCCACACTGCTCACCCCAAGTGGGGAAGGGCCTAGAAAAGGTGGCCTAAAAATTGTCTACTCAACATTGCCTGGAAAGGGCCCAGGCCGTAGCGTAACGGTCTGGGCACCGGACTGGTGATCCAGTCGCGGTGTGCCGCGGGTTCGACTCCCGAACCCGACACGGCCTTTACCGCATGTCATCCCCCCATCTCTCTCCCGTTTCCTGTCAGCCTACTATCTGTCCCTTAAAAAATCAATAAAAGGCGTAAGCCGCAAAAAAATATCTTTAAAACATTGCCTGGAAAGGATACTGCATCTATCGGGCCGTTCCGTTACCGCGGTCGAAATAAAAAACAAAACAGGAAATCATTAAAACTGGCAACATGGTCAACTACTTTGAGAAGAAGGTTGATGATATCAGCAGCTCCTTTCCTCCCCTCCCACATAAAGTGGCATCTGACTCAACCAACACTAACCCCAACATACCATGCATGTCCTCCTTCTCTCCTCTTTCCCCAGACGAGGTTCTACAACTAGTAACATCCTCTAGACCTACCACTTGTCCTCTTGACCCTGTCCCGTCTCCAATCTTCCAGACCATCACACCTGATCTGCTCCCCTTCATCACCTCCATCATCAACACCTCAGTAACCTCAGGCTGCGTCCCATCTGCCCTCAAGTCAGCCAGAGTAACACCACTCCTCAAGAAACCAACCCTTGACCCCTCAGATGTCAAGAACTACAGACCGGTATCACTCCTTTCATTTATTTCTAAAACCATTGAACGTGTTGTCTCCAATCAGCTCCATCTCTCACAGAACAACCTGCTAGATCCCAACCAGTCCGGATTCAAGAAGGCCCACTCCACAGAAACTGCCCTGCTGGCAGTCACAGAAGCACTACATGCTGCCCAAGCTGCTTCCCACTCTGCAGTACTGATTCTCCTAGACCTATCGGCAACATTTGACACAGTGAACCACCAGCTGCTCCTAGACACCCTAGCGGATCTAGGCATCGGTGGAACGGCACTAAAGTGGTTCTCCTCCTACCTCACCGACCGGACCTACCAGGTTTCCTGGAAAGGTCTGTTATCATCCCCCCGAACCCTCCAAACTGGGGTCCCACAGGGATCTGTACTTGGTCCCCTCCTTTTCTCACTGTACACTAAATCCCTTGGCACTATTATCTCTGCTCACAATATATCCTATCACTGCTACGCCGATGACACACAACTGTTTCTATCCTTCCCCCCCTCTGCCACACAGGTGGAAGAGTGCATCACTGCATGCCTGGCTGACATCTCACAGTGGATGTCCTCCAACCACCTCAAGCTGAACCCAGACAAGACTAAGCTTCTCTTCTTCCCAGCTAAGTCCTGCCCTATGCGGGAGCTAACTATTTCCGTAGACAACGCCCTGGTAACGTCTGTCCCAACAGCCAGGAATCTTGGTGTTGTCCTGGACAGTCAGCTCTCGTTCAAAGCTCACATCACAGCTGTCACTCGATCCTGTAGGTTCACACTCTATAACATACGACGAATTAGACCGTTCCTCACCCAGGAATCAGCCAAGCTCCTAATCCAGACAACAGACTTGTCAAAACTCGACTATTGTAACTCCCTCCTTACTGGCCTACCAGCATGTGCACTTAAGCCTCTCCAGCTGATCCAAAATGCCGCAGCTCGCTTGGTCTTCAACCAGCCAAAATTCTCACATGTCTCTCATAAAAACGCCGGGACAACGCTCCACACGTCCCAAACTCTTCTCCCTTCTGGCTCCAAAACTGTGGAATGCACTTCCCATTGCAGTCAGAACTGCAGCATCACTCCCAATCTTCCGCCGTAGTCTGAAAACCCACCTTTTCAGACTCCATCATGGCCCATAGCACTTACCCTATACCCCCTTAGATAGCATTTATGTAGACTTAGATAGCATTTGATACAGACTTATAGCATGTTAGGTAGACAGCACTATAATTGCATTGTATGTAGTCATAGCACGCCATAGTACATATGTATAGCATAGTAGTTAGTATAGTTTATATGTATAGTTTCATTATATAGATATGCCACTGTTACTTTCTTAGCTTACGCATGTTTCATGATAAATCTTTTTATGTGATATATTCCCATGCTTTTTGTTCTTGCTTATTGTAAATCGCTCTGGATTAAGAGCGTCTGCTAAATGCCTAAATTGTAAATTGTAACATGGAATGTAAGGACTCTCCTGGACTCGTATGGCAGCTCTGACAGACCTCATAGGAGAACAGCTCTGACAGACCTCATAGGAGAACAGCTCTGACAGACCTCATAGGAGAACGGCTCTGACAGACCTCATAGGAGAACAGCTCTGACAGACCTCATAGGAGAACAGCTCTGACAGACCTCATAGGAGGACAGCTCTGACAGACCTCATAGGAGAACAGCTCTGACAGACCTCATAGGAGAACGGCCCTGACAGACCTCATAGGAGAACAGCTCTGACAGACCTCATAGGAGAACATGGTGTGGGACCAGCCATGAAAAACACACTACTACCAAGACTCACTGAAACACCTGTTGGCATTAGTGAGAGACTAATGACCCTCCGTATCCCGCTGGTTAAGCACCGCTTTGCCACACTTCTCAGTGCAGCAGCCCTGCCATCCCAGAGTGAGGTCAAGGATTCCTTCTACCAGTCACTGGACGAGGCTCTTCTCAGTGCATATGCACCAGCCCTGCCATCCCAGCGTGTGTGTGTGTGTGTGTGTGTGTGTGTGTGTGTGTGTGTGTGTGTGTGTGTGTGTGTGTGTGTGTGTGTGTGTGGTTCAGGTTCAGGTTCAGGTTCAGGTTCAGGTTTATTTGTCATTTGTATAGATACAGAGTATACATACAATGAAATTTATTTTGCTCAGAGCACTCTCCGTCTTACATACACAGGACATAAACAAACATCTATAGTGCAAGAAAAGACAAAAACAGGAAAAGAAAAGTGCAAGTGAAGTGAAGTGCAATACAGTTCAAGGTCAGCTGTTCAGCAGCCTGACTGCCTGGGGGTAAAAACTGTTACTGAGACGGGTGGTACGAGATTTGATGCTCTGGTAGCGGGGAGTAGTTTGAACAGGGTATTTGCGGGGTGGCTGGTGTCTTCCATGATGTTATGGGCTTTTTTCATACAGCGAGTGGTGTAGATGTTATGGAGACTGGGTAATTCTGTAGTGCCGATGATTTTAGCTGCTGTTTTAATGGTCCTCTGCAACCTCTTGCAATCCTGAGCGGTCGTGTTACCGTACCACACTGTGATACAGCCAGTTAAGACACTTTCAATTATACAGCGATAAAAGTTCACTAGTCCTTTTGTACTTAAGCCAAAAATTTTAAGGCGCCTCAGAAAGTACAGTCGCTGCTGCGCCTTCTTGAGGATGTACTCGTTGTTGAGTGACCATGTGAATGTGAGTGTGTGTTCTAGTTGCCATGTATATTTCATAATCTTACATCATACATTTATTTGACATTCAAATGTATCAGCAAAATATTTAGGTAAAATACAACAACTTCAGATACAATATGCCATATTTGATTAACAACTGATCTCTCTGAATTCACCACCAATACAAATGGCTGCAGTCTTCGTCGTTCTTACAGTGAATTTCTACAATGTATTTTTAAACCCTAACTTCAGTTAGTTTGGTGAGTAAATAAACAGACCTTGTGACGTCTCCATCCCCGTGATCCGCACCTCCCCATCTTGATGTTGTCCTTGCTTCTTCTTCTGCTTCTTCTTCTGCTGCTTCACGGTGACATCCTAAGTTTCTCTGAAACAAAGCTGGACGAGTCCACCAAGGACCCAGAGATTGAATTAGAGAACTATACGATCATTAGGAACGACAGAAACGGGCACGGTGGTGGCGTGTGCATGTATATTCACAAAGACACTGAATACGTTACTCGTACTGACTTGCAGCATGATGAAATTGAAACTGTGTGGGTTGAATTAATTTTCAAAAATGCTAAATCAGTATTAGTTGGCACCGTCTATAGACCGCCCGATCAGCATGAGTTCTATGATATACTTGAGGGGTGCTTAGCTGGGGAGGAATGTGTAGAGAAAATCCTGTTTGGCGTCTACAATACGGACATGCATCGTAAGGAAGCTCCTGTGTTTAAGTCATTTAGTCGGTTCTGTGATCTGCATGGTGTCAGTCAGCTAATTACCCAACCCACAAGAGTGTGTGATTCTACTCAAACTGTCATTGATCTCATTCTGACCTCGGACAAATCCAGAATCTCCAAGAAAGGGGTTATTGTATGTGGGCTTAGTGATCATTTTATGATTTTCTGTACCCGCAAAAAACAAAAACTAAAGTTTGACTGTCACAAAACAGTCATATCTAGGGACCTCAAAACCTACTCTAGCGAGGCCTTTAACCTAGAACGGATGGATGAATGGATGAATTCGGACATACTGACGGCAATGAAAACCAGAGACAACAAATGCTCTGAACTTCTTAAATGCAAGTCCAAGCTAGCCCAGCGCAAGCGCTTCGACAGTGATCTCCAAACCAAACTGGGCATCCTAAAAACCCAGTGTAACAAGCTAAGAAACAGTGTTATTGCCATGACCAAATCAGCCAAAAGTAACTTTATCAATGATAAAGCCGAGGAAAACAAAAACAATCCTCAGGAGCTCTGGAAGCTACTAAACAACCAACTAGGCTGTGGTCAGAAACTAAAAACCAGGTTTACTAACATAAACATCAAATCGAAAAACACCCTCATCACTGACAAGCTTGATGTAGCCAACAACTTAAAAATCTTCTTTACAAACATTGCAACAATGCTGGTTAACAAACTGCCCTCCCACTCTGGGCGTTTTGGTGTAGAGCACATCAAAGCCTTCTACAAAAACCTAGGTGTTTGTAAAGATGATTTTAAAATGGCAATGGTAACAACTGAGGAGGTACTTAAAAAACTAAGTGCCCTCCAACCCCACAAGGTCACTGGCCATGACAATATTCCCTCCAAATTTCTCAGAGACTCAGCCATTTCCATAGCTCCAGTCATCACCCACATAGTAAACCTCTCCAACAAACAGGGACAGGTCCCCCAAGATGTTAAACTGGCCAAAGTAACCCCCCTGTACAAAAAAGGGAGTAAATTAGAACCCGGCAACTACCGCCCTATTTCTATTCTAAACTCCATCTTGAAAGTGATGAACAGGTTTCAGAACATCACTGTCCACTGACACATGCCTCCTCTATTTGAGCGACCACATCAAACACGAGGTGGATGCTGGAAAATACTGCGGCATGGTCATAGCTGGACCTCCAAAAGGCTTTTGACACCGTGAACTACTCCAAACTGGTTAACAAGCTTAAAGCTATTGGTTTTGATAGCACATCAGTGAGCTGGATGCAATCCTACCTGGAGGGGAGAGAACAGATGGTGGAGGTGAACGGAACACTGTCCGTCCCCCCCCCCCTCCCAGTGAGCTGTGGCGTCCCACAAGGAAGTATACTAGGGCCTTTACTGTTCCTAATATATGTAAACGCCATGACATCAGCCTGCAGCAACTTGTTCCTGTTCGCAGACGACTCAGCACTGCTGGTCTCGGACTGGAGCAAACTGCAGGTTGAAAAGACCCTCAGCTCTGAACTCGGTAGAATCTGCACCTGGCTCACTGATAACAGACTATCCTTACACCTGGGAAAAACTGAATCCATTCTCTTCGGATCAAATAGTAATCTTAGCAAGGCAGATGGCTTCTTGGTTAGAGTGGGTGACAATATCACACGAAAATATTAAATTACCTACCTAGGTTCCATCCTGGAGGCCAATCTTTCCGGTGATAAAATGGCCACCACCGTAATCAAAAAAGTCAATCAAAGAACAAGATTCCTTTACAGGATCTCCTCACTGGTCAACAAAAACACCTTGAAGACTTTAACAGGAGCCCTCGTACAAGGTTTCTTTGACTATGCATGCACCTCTTGGTACCACAGCACCTCAAAGGCCCTTAAAACAAGGCTCCAGACCTCCCAAAACAAACTGGTCAGGCTCCTACTTGGCCTCACCCCCCGAACCCACCTCACCCCTGCCCACTTTGACAGGCTGGGCTGGCTTAGGGTCGACGACAGAGTACAGCATCTTGCAATGGGTCTGGTCCACAAGATTCGATACACCACCAAGATACCCATGTACCCGGCTAATCTGTCTAGATACTCCACACCACAACACCAGAGGGAGTGCAACAAACCATGTACAACCCAGATTCGGCACAAACAAGGGACTAAATTATTTTCGCTCCTATGCCACCAAAATGTGGAACGCCCTACCAACAGTCATTAAGACATGTGAATCCCTTGACTCCTTCAAAACCGCTCTCAAAAGGCACCTACGGACAGCCGCAATTCGAAACTGGCCCCCGTAAAATCTGAATCCCCCCCCACCACTGCCCCCCCCCTTTCCCCTCACTGTATATGTTTCTTTTCCCTTTTTACCTCCTTTATGATGAATTCCTGTTCTGTTCTTTAACTATATAGAAGTGTCTATTTGTACGTCTCTAAATGTTTTGATGAATTTAACAAAGTGGACCCTCTTGTAAACAAGTGTAATGCTTAATTGGTTCGTCCACTCACAGTTAACAGTCTTTGTATTGAGTTTGTGCTTGAAATGTACTGTAATTCTGCAAACTGTTAATAAATATTTAAATCAATCAAAACAGACGACGACAACAACAACACCATTTAGGCCTGACGTCGAAATTAAAAAAAATACTTTTTTTAAATGTAATTTTTTCTGTAAAACCTCATGTTTCTATATCAGTGGTTCTCAATATTTCATGTTTTCATCAGAAAATTAGTTGTTTCAGGGACCACCTCCCAGAAGCAAAGATTTGAGTTAAAAACGTTCGCTCTGAAAGAGTATATATTCAAAGCTTTGATGTGCTTTGATGTTCATGATGTTTCAAAAATAGCAGACCTACTTGTAGGTCTGCTATTTTTCAATAGCTAAATTATAACATAATGTTTAAAACACCAAAAGGGGTTCCCGCCCAGAATGGGTTAACTGTGTTCATGCACAGCAGTGGTTTTCAACCATTTGTCAGTAAATGACAATTGAAAACCAAATGCTGGTCCGTGTCTCAAATTCAGACAAATTTTTTGTCGGAATTTGAGACACGGACCACCATTTGATGAGATTTAGACCCACAACTAAAATATGCTCTTTTTTTGTTTGATACGATTTTGTCTATACAATTCCATGCTTTTGGCAAAAATTAAGTAAGGCAGATGGCTTCTTGGTTAGAGTGGGTGACAATATCACACGAAAATATATTAGTATATATATATTATATAGTATATAATATATTAGTATTAGTAATCATTGCTATATAGTGTGTTCAGTAACAGTGTTAAATAACTCTATATTAGTAATCATTGCTATAGAGTGTGTGTTCAGTAACAGTGTTAAATAGCTCTATATATTGTAAAAAACACTGGTCTAGACATAGCATTGTAGAGTACTTTGTATACATTGTATAGTTTAATTGATATTCTACTGTTAGACAGCTGTTAGGTTCTTATACCTATATTGATCCTAGATGACTATTTATTTCTACGTATTTTCTAATTACCGTTTGTTGGTCTTTCTTATTGTAAATCGTTCTGGATTAAGAGCGGCTGATAAATGACTACAATATAAATTGTAGCTTCCATTAAATGATAAATGACTACATTATAAGTTGTAGTTTCCATTAAATGATAAATGACTACATTATAAGTTGTAGTATCCATTAAATGATAAATGACTACATTATAAGTTGTAGTTTCCATTAAATGATAAATGACTACATTATAAGTTGTAGTTTCCATTAAATGATAAATGACTACATTATAAATTGTAGCTTCCATTAAATGATAAATGACTACATTATAAGTTGTAGCTTCCATTAAATGATAAATGACTACATTATAAGTTGTAGCTTCCATTAAATGATAAATGACTACATTATAAGTTGTAGCTTCCATTAAATGATAAATTACTACAATATAAATTGTAGCTTCCATTAAATGATAAATGACTACATTATAAGTTGTAGTTTCCATTAAATGATAAATGACTACATTATAAATTGTAGCTTCCATTAAATGATAAATGACTACATTATAAGTTGTAGTTTCCATTAAAGTATAAATGACTACATTATAAGTTGTAGTTTCCATTAAATAGTGTCAAAGCTAACCAAGTGGTCGCTCTACTGCTGAAACACAACAGCAGACAAAAACAAGTGGTGTAGTTTTACACTGTGTCCAATAGATGGTACACATGGACCACATTAAGGCAGACAGACAGACGTGTTGTGAGCCAAAAAATGCTGATCTACAACTTAGGCATTTGGCAGACAAGCTCATAACCGTGTTGTTGTGAGCTTGTAGATCTGCTATGTTTGCCAAAGAGACGTATTGTCGACAGAAAAGAGCAGTCCAAAAAAACCTTAGGCCAGTTTTTGTGCACAGGTTTAATGTAACAGTGTGAGAGTTGTGTGGGGGGGCAGGGGGAGGGGGGCTTCAGGGGGTGCACGCAGGGGAGGATTATCCAACGGGCCTGTTGGGTCCGGGCCCTGGGCCCACCGGGCCTCAGGGACAAGCTCAATCGGGGACAGTTAACCCTGTCCCTGACTGAGCTCAGCTGTAGTTACACCTGAGCTCAGTCAGGGACAGGGTTAACTACACCTGAGCTCAGTCAGGGACAGGGTTAACTACACCTGAGCTCAGTCAGGGACAGGGTTAACTACACCTGAGCTCAGTCAGGGACAGGGTTAAATTCCTGGGCTGGCCTTGACATTGACCAAGCCCTAAACTGTGATGTCATCAATTTGTAGCCTATTAATTAGCCTACTAACTGCTACTAATACTAATTGTACTAGCCTATTAGCAGAAGATGTAGTGCCTAAAGTCCTATTAATTAGGCTACTAACTGCTACTAATACTAATTGTACTAGCCTATTAGCA
>NC_139703.1:0-60000 GCF_964188405.1 Protomyctophum parallelum | reverse complement strand
GTTGACTCCCACTTTTAGACTGGTTCAGCCCACAGCTTTTTCCAGGCTTTCATCTTTTGCGCAGACGAAATGAAAGCCTGGGTATCGAGGCTACTAGAGCTATAACATATATAGCACACATGTGTGCACATGTGTGTGCGCGCACACACACACACACACACACACACACACACACACACACACACACACACACACACACACACACACACGTTTGCTTCCATTCGCTGTATGATACATTAGGGGATATAGACCCGCTGCGGCCCAGCGATAATCAACCGCTGTCCGCTGCGATGCGTGAGCTTGTAGATCAGATGCCGACAGACAGACAGACAGACAGACAGACAGACAGACAGACAGACAGACAGACAAGATCGGTAAAATGGAGCATACATTCTATAGTGAAATATAAATATTTGAAATGGTTCAATAATAACACACACGAGATTCTGACAGAATGCGGCGGCATGCTTAAAATAAACAGATCTACAAGCTTATAGTGTACCATAGCGTACATACCAGCGTACTTACCGTTCAACAATAATTAGCATGTATTATTTTTAACGAAAAACATAAATACTAGCCTACTATTTTATTGGTCTAGTTCAGTTGATTGAAACAAAAGTAATGGAATTCAATTGCCTACATTCAGTATAGGCCTGGTTTTGATATAATGATGCAGGGAGATTTTCTGAGCCAGTCCGTGCCATGTCATTTTTTCAGATTAATATTTAAATCTTTAGTTGGAAGAATGCAATAGCATATCATAAGTGTTGACCATAATGGGACGGTTGGAACCAAATGAACCCCCGACGGCCGGCGCTATTCAGCTATAAGGCCTATAAACGATATGGCCATACAAATATGGTTATGTGGTGGTCTGTGACATGTCTGCGTGCGTGCGTGAAAGACAGACAGAATACGACGCAATGACATGTCAAATTGTCAATTGTAGATCAGCTGCTTGTTATTAAAGTAGGCTAATATGAAGGCAGCGTCTCCGCAAACGTGGACACCCGTGGCCCCCCTTGATCCCCAAGGGTCCACGGGGACCCCCCCAGGTATGTAGGAAGGCCGCCCGGGGGTCCCCGGACCCGTTTGGGCGGCCCGTCAGGTGGTTTTCGAGCTTGTGGATCTGTAAAGTAAAGTTAGTAACTAATCAGAAGCAAACGTTAAACGTTTGACAAGCAATATGCAAAATACAACTATAGTTGTATTTTGAATATTGCTTGTCAAACGTTTAAGGCTTATAGCCTATTTAATCTGATTGGTATAGCTCTGCATGGTTGCTGCTTCTGATACTAACTTTACTAGACCAATTTAAAATAGTATTAGATGTTTTTCGTTAATAATAATGTATTATTTATTTCAAATCAAAATACAATGTAATGCACCACTGTCACGAAGTTCGCACGCACGCATGCGACACACACACACACACACACACACACACACACACACACACACACACACACTAGAGCCCTGCACGGGCCTAAAATATAGGGGCCCGTGAGTTAAGGCCCGTCCGGCCCTAAGCCCGTTGGTACAGTCCAGAAACGGCCCGGGCCCGGCCCGGAAGCCCGACATATTTTTATTTAATATTTCAAGCATACGTGCCGCTGCCGCGGTCGCTCTATTGGTGCACGGACTCAGCAGCAGCTACTCACTCACAGCTGCACTATATCGCTCTGATAAACCTGCATTCTGCAGTTTCTGCAATGTACAAATCCAACTTTGTTTAGTGTGCTAATAAATGCTCCCGCAGTATTTAATGTTTTTAGAGCCGTAGCCTATAGGCTACTTACTTAGTACTCGGTGTGTGTGTGTGTGTGTGTGTGTGTGTGTGTGTGTGTGTGTGTGTGTGTGTGTGTGTGTACAGCTGCGCTGCACAATAATTAGGAGAGAGAGAGGACGAGAGTTTATAGGTCTCTCACACACACACACACACACACACACACACACACACACACACACACACACACACACACACACACACACACATCCTTGGGATTGGGAAGTTTGCTTTCATTCATATGATACATTATGCTATTCTCACTGAGTCTTGTGTCATCTATGTGCCATGTTTTTATTTGGCTGGCTGACTGGCTATATATAGCTGACTGGCTAACTGACAGACAGACTGGCTGGCTGTCTGTCTGTCATATACCTATTAGGCCTATATAATATAGTATTATCATTAACCCCCGTGCGCTCTGATCCACAAGGCGCACGGGGCTGCGCAGAACCGCGCTCTGAGCTTGTAGATCAGATGCCGGCCGACAGACAGACAGACAGACAGACAGACAGACAGACAGACAGACAGACAGACAGTCAATGCGCTATACGAGCGCGGTGAGCTTTGAATATAGCCGTGTATATAAATTAAATTCATATGTCCTTGTAGGTTATCTATTGTGTTGGCCAGCCCCCCCCCCCCCAGAAGGACGATCGTAATCACATTGCCTTGCGCTGTGCGTAAAATAGTATTTTTTTCAGTATGAGGCTATACGCAGCAAGTGCAAAGGGGGGACCCCCCCCCCCCTCCAAGGGTCCACATGGGGTGGGGGGGGGGAGGCACACGGATAGGAGCACAAGCGCTCAGACGCTCACACACACACACACACACACACACACACACACACACACACACACACAGACGGACCCCCGTGGACTACCGTGATCCCCAGGGGTCCACAGACGCGGGTCAGGCCATCCCGTATGTAGGAAGGCCGGTAGGAGCTGGTAGATCTGCTATTTTCGGTGGGCAAAAGAGGTGAAGAGGTGACAGCTCTGGAACGCAGGGTCGCCTGGGGACGGCGAAGGGCTCCACGGAACCGGACCGGCAAGGTGCACGCGGTGGTGCCAGGCGCGTGGGCCGTTCCCCGGGCACGATGCGCGCGGAAAAAGGCCTGCTGGAACCCCAGAGAACCACTCAGGCTCGCCTGGAGACGGCGGAGAGCTCCACGGAATCGGACCGGCGAGGCGCACGTCGCAAACGGGTAGATATAGCCGCGACGAGTCCCATTCTGCCGCGACGAGTCCAGCTC
Organism: Protomyctophum parallelum; assembly: GCF_964188405.1. Lineage (NCBI taxonomy): Eukaryota > Metazoa > Chordata > Actinopteri > Myctophiformes > Myctophidae > Protomyctophum > Protomyctophum parallelum. The sequence goes on along the minus strand of NC_139703.1, from coordinate 56,956 downwards.
ACGCCACAACGGATTCTTTGCGCTGCAACGAATTACCTATTACGTCGCAAACGGGTAGATATAGCCGCGACGAGTCCCGTTCTGCCGCGACGGAAAATAATAGTCAACCTATTACGTCGCAAACGGGTAGATATAGCCGCGACGAGTCCCGTTCTGCCGGGACGAATTGATATTTACGCCAGAACGTACTCGAATATACGTCGCGACGGAAAATTATAGGTCGCAACCTACGTCGTCCGTCGTGAATGGATTTCGCTGTCTCTCCCCGTTTGCCACGCACATACAAAATGAGACTCCTTGAAGACCCTAACAGGAGCCCTCGTACAAAGTTTCTACACCTTGAAGACCCTAACAGGAGCCCTCGTACAAGGTTTCTACTAGAGATGCTCCGATCAGGTTTTTTGGGGCCGATCACCGATCACCGATCACTGGAAACAGTATAGGCCGATACCGATATTGCCGATACCGATCACAGCGTCGTGAAATCCATATTTTTTTCCATTGTGTAGCATATATACTTACTGTATTTTCTACTGTACTTTTCTTACACATCATTGACATTGTAAGTATAAAAATTAGGAGATGAGAAAGTTTTTTTGCAAGCTGAGGCAACGTGCAATATTTCACTCTAGACTCTCTTAGAGACAACTTGGAGGTTACAGAGTAAACTGTAGAGACTCAAAATGCAGTGGTTCCCAAAGTGGGGTCCGTGGACCCCCAGGGGTCCTTGAGGGAGTTCCAGGGGGTCCCCAGCTAAAAGGATAGTTTGGAACCAAATGGACCCGTTTGGGTTAACACTTAACATTGATTTTACAATATGAATTGGGGTCTCAGAGATAGAAGTGGCATGAAATGGGGGTTCGTAGTCAAACTGGGGGTCCTTGAAATTAAACTGGTGGAGAAATTTGAGAATCACTGCTACAATCTTCTTATGGGGGTCCCTGGCATATCTTTTCAAATGGGGGTCCGTGGGCTGATCAGTGTCAATTTGGGGGTCCTTGACGTGACGAAAACAGAATGCGGCGGCATGCTTAAAATAAACAGATCTACAAGCTTATAGTGTACCATAGCGTACATACCAGCGTACTTACCGTTCAACAATAATTAGCATGTATTATTTTTAACGAAAAACATAAATACTAGCCTACTATTTTATTGGTCTAGTTCAGTTGATTGAAACAAAAGTAATGGAATTCAATTGCCTACATTCAGTATAGGCCTGGTTTTGATATAATGATGCAGGGAGATTTTCTGAGCCAGTCCGTGCCATGTCATTTTTTCAGATTAATATTTAAATCTTTAGTTGGAAGAATGCAATAGCATATCATAAGTGTTGACCATAATGGGACGGTTGGAACCAAATGAACCCCCGACGGCCGGCGCTATTCAGCTATAAGGCCTATAAACGATATGGCCATACAAATATGGTTATGTGGTGGTCTGTGACATGTCTGCGTGCGTGCGTGAAAGACAGACAGAATACGACGCAATGACATGTCAAATTGTCAATTGTAGATCAGCTGCTTGTTATTAAAGTAGGCTAATATGAAGGCAGCGTCTCCGCAAACGTGGACACCCGTGGCCCCCCTTGATCCCCAAGGGTCCACGGGGACCCCCCCAGGTATGTAGGAAGGCCGCCCGGGGGTCCCCGGACCCGTTTGGGCGGCCCGTCAGGTGGTTTTCGAGCTTGTGGATCTGTAAAGTAAAGTTAGTAACTAATCAGAAGCAAACGTTAAACGTTTGACAAGCAATATGCAAAATACAACTATAGTTGTATTTTGAATATTGCTTGTCAAACGTTTAAGGCTTATAGCCTATTTAATCTGATTGGTATAGCTCTGCATGGTTGCTGCTTCTGATACTAACTTTACTAGACCAATTTAAAATAGTATTAGATGTTTTTCGTTAATAATAATGTATTATTTATTTCAAATCAAAATACAATGTAATGCACCACTGTCACGAAGTTCGCACGCACGCATGCGACACACACACACACACACACACACACACACACACACACACACACACTAGAGCCCTGCACGGGCCTAAAATATAGGGGCCCGTGAGTTAAGGCCCGTCCGGCCCTAAGCCCGTTGGTACAGTCCAGAAACGGCCCGGGCCCGGCCCGGAAGCCCGACATATTTTTATTTAATATTTCAAGCATACGTGCCGCTGCCGCGGTCGCTCTATTGGTGCACGGACTCAGCAGCAGCTACTCACTCACAGCTGCACTATATCGCTCTGATAAACCTGCATTCTGCAGTTTCTGCAATGTACAAATCCAACTTTGTTTAGTGTGCTAATAAATGCTCCCGCAGTATTTAATGTTTTTAGAGCCGTAGCCTATAGGCTACTTACTTAGTACTCGGTGTGTGTGTGTGTGTGTGTGTGTGTGTGTGTGTGTGTGTGTGTGTGTGTGTGTGTGTGTGTGTGTGTGTACAGCTGCGCTGCACAATAATTAGGAGAGAGAGAGGACGAGAGTTTATAGGTCTCTCACACACACACACACACACACACACACACACACACACACACACACATCCTTGGGATTGGGAAGTTTGCTTTCATTCATATGATACATTATGCTATTCTCACTGAGTCTTGTGTCATCTATGTGCCATGTTTTTATTTGGCTGGCTGACTGGCTATATATAGCTGACTGGCTAACTGACAGACAGACTGGCTGGCTGTCTGTCTGTCATATACCTATTAGGCCTATATAATATAGTATTATCATTAACCCCCGTGCGCTCTGATCCACAAGGCGCACGGGGCTGCGCAGAACCGCGCTCTGAGCTTGTAGATCAGATGCCGGCCGACAGACAGACAGACAGACAGACAGACAGACAGACAGACAGACAGTCAATGCGCTATACGAGCGCGGTGAGCTTTGAATATAGCCGTGTATATAAATTAAATTCATATGTCCTTGTAGGTTATCTATTGTGTTGGCCAGCCCCCCCCCCCCCCCCAGAAGGACGATCGTAATCACATTGCCTTGCGCTGTGCGTAAAATAGTATTTTTTTCAGTATGAGGCTATACGCAGCAAGTGCAAAGGGGGGACCCCCCCCCCCCCCTCCAAGGGTCCACATGGGGTGGGGGGGGGGAGGCACACGGATAGGAGCACAAGCGCTCAGACGCTCACACACACACACACACACACACACACACACACACACACACACACACACACACACACACACACACACACACACACACACACACACACACAGACGGACCCCCGTGGACTACCGTGATCCCCAGGGGTCCACAGACGCGGGTCGGGCCATCCCGTATGTAGGAAGGCCGGTAGGAGCTGGTAGATCTGCTATTTTCGGTGGGCAAAAGAGGTGACAGCTCTGGAACGCAGGGTCGCCTGGGGACGGCGAAGGGCTCCACGGAACCGGACCGGCAAGGTGCACGCGGTGGTGCCAGGCGCGTGGGCCGTTCCCCGGGCACGATGCGCGCGGAAAAAGGCCTGCTGGAACCCCAGAGAACCACTCAGGCTCGCCTGGAGACGGCGGAGAGCTCCACGGAATCGGACCGGCGAGGCGCACGTCGCAAACGGGTAGATATAGCCGCGACGAGTCCCATTCTGCCGCGACGAGTCCAGCTCACGCCACAACGGATTCTTTGCGCTGCAACGAATTACCTATTACGTCGCAAACGGGTAAAGGTTTGGGAACCACTGTCTTAGAGACAACTTGGAGAGTAAACTGTAGCTTTCTTCTTTCATCAAATACAAAAATATAATAATAATAAATACCGTACATGTTCAGTGCACGGACACAGACAACTGAACATTTCACTGTGCAGACTAAAATAAAAAGCAGGCTGCTAGTGTTAGCACTTGTATACTGTATAGGCTCGCTGATCGTTAGTTTAGTGCTTAGATTAGCGTGTAATCTAAGCACTGATTGAACTTCATCTCCGCCTTTAATCTAATAATTTTTTTTATTGACAACGTGAACGAACCCCGACACCAGCGCTGCAAAAATAGACAGATCTACAAGCTCTCAACGCGTAGCGAACTGCGCTGCAGAAACAGGCAGGACGCGCGATGCCTTGAGAGCCTTGAGATCAGCAGCAGCATGGAGCCGCCGGCACTCCCAGCCTCCAACGGCGCGGGGAGGCAAGACTTCTGCGGGGAGGAGGAGACTTGGCCACTGGGCAGGCTAGGCTACATGTTGCTGTGGTAGCCACAGCAACATGTAGCCTGCCCAGTGGTTGTGATGTTAGCTTCAAGCTAACAAGCATCTGCTTGTCCGTTCCAACTTCACTTCATCTCCACCTGTAACTTATGAGTGCAGTACTTTCATCCGACGGAGCATTGATCCGAACGACAACCTACCTCCTCCCTCACCCTAACCCTAACCTCCCCCGGGGCAGACACCTAAACCTAACCGCAACCCAATCCCGACCCGCAGCGCACCTCGGAGCATTGCTCCGTCGGATGATAGTATGCCTCCCGTAACTTATTTCTTATTTTTTCCCTGGCTGCGCAGCTGCGCTACAAACAGACGGATCTACAAGCTCTCAACAGCGACCGGAGCTGCAAAAACAGGCGCCCCCTTAAAGGAGACTTGCCACTGTCCCACTGTCTGTTTTGATCGGGCATTTTGATCGGCAATTTTGATTTATTTTGAGAATCCGATCCGATCCGATACAGGCATGATCGGCCGATCATGATCGGTGGCCGATCGATCGGCGCATCTCTAGTTTCTACACATTGAACACCCTAACAGGAGCCCTCGTACAAGGTTTCTTTGACTATGCATGCACCTCCTGGTACCACAGCACCTCACAGGCCCTTAAAACAAGGCTCCAGACTTCCCAAAACAAACTGGTCAGGCTACTATACTTGGCCTCACTCCCCGAACCCACCTCACCCCTGCCCACTTTGACAGGCTAGAATGGCTTAGGACAGTCAACAGAGTACAGCATCTTGCAATGGGTCTGGTCCACAAGATTCGATACAGCACCAAGATACCTGCATGTACCTGTCTAGATACTTCCTTAATGCCAAACCCACAACACCAGAGGGAGTGCAACAAACCATGTACAACCCAGATTCGGCACAAACAAGGGACTAAATTAATTTTGCTCCTATGCCACCAAAATGTGGAACGTCCTACCAACACCAACAGTCATTAACACATGCAAATCCCTTGACTCCTTCAAAACTGCTCTCAAAGGGCACCTACGGACGGCTGCAATTCGAAACTGGCCCTCGTAAAATCTGAATGCCCCCCCCCCCCCCCCTTTACCCCTCACTGTATGTTATTTTTTAACTCCTTTTATGATGATTTCCTGTTTTTGGCTATGTAGAAGTGTATAGTTGTACGTCTCTATATGTTATGATGAATTGAAAAGGGTGGACCCTATTGTAAACAAGTGTAATTCTAAAGTTTATGGTGTTGTCCACAGTTAACAATTTTTGTATTGAGTTGTGCTTGAAATGTATACTGTATTTCTGCAAACTGTTGATAAATACTTCAATCAATCAATCAAGGCCCATAAAAAAATAATTTGTCTTGACCAAATCAACTGCAGATTTAGTCGACAGAAATCTTATGATGTTTAATCGACTAAAACTAGACTAAAACTAGAACTGCACTCTGTCAAGTGCATACTTGCTTGTTGCACACTAGTAGGCCATAAATGGCCAACTAGTGCGCAAGCAGAGCGCGCAAGTACTTCCGACTGCTGTAAACTGTGGAATCTCAGTATCTCTGTGAAGGAACGTTACTGGTTACTTTGCACCAAAAACCGTGCCAGCCAACCCGCCACTTGATGCGTATACAAATAAAACAGCAGATTTGTGCCTGGTTTGCTGGGACCAGATTACATAATTGACCATATTTCTTACGTCATCATTGAGAGCTAGTCATACATATACATACCATGTACTCTGGTCCCAGCAAATCAGGCACAATTTGCTATTTTATTTTACTGATTATGTATATAGTATACGTATGACTAGCTCTAAATGATGACGTAAGACATATGGTCATTTATGACCATATGCAATCTGGTCCCAGCAAACCATGCACAATTTTGCTGTTTTATTTGCATACGCATCAAGTGGCGGGTTGGCTGGCACGGTGCATAAAGACCGGGCGAAATTATTACTTATTACAAAAACAATAACAAGGACAACAAAGTGGCCAACGTCATGAACAAGAAGAAACAGCTGCACACTGTCGTCAAATGCAGTGAAATAGTTTAAAGATGGAGTTCAGTTTCTGTTTTGCATGTGTCTATGGAGTTAAAATTACTCTAATAGACCCCCAGGTGTTCTGTATGGAGTTAACATTACTCTAATAGATCCCCAGGTGTTTAGTATGGAGTTAACATTACTCTAATAGACCCCCAGGTGTTTAGTATGGAGTTAACATTACTCTAATAGACCCCCAGGTGTTTAGTATGGAGTTAACATTACTCTAATAGACCCCCAGGTGTTTAGTATGGAGTTAACATTACTCTAATAGACCCCCAGGTGTTCTGTATGGAGTTAACATTACTCTAATAGACCCCCAGGTGTGGTTATAATATTGTAAATATGTATTCTGTGTATTTTTGGTTTCTTCCTGAAAGCTGAAAAACCTTTGAGTCAAAAGGCCCAATTGAAATAACACCATTGTAGTGACATCATAACCCTAACCCCTCCCACATTATCATACAACAACAGATGTGGGCGGAGCTTAGGTTCAGGTGGGTGATGCTAAGTGAAAACCAGGCATACTTAATGAACTGGTGGGTGTGGCCACAAAAAAACATGATTTTAACACTTTCCGCACACTTTTTTTGAAAGAAATCTTCCTCCTAGTTTAATCATAGTAGGCCTACCTGATGGGAAATAAAACACGACACTCCATCTTTAACCCATTCTGAACGGGAACCCATTTTGGTGTCAGCATCATGTTATGCTTTAGCTATTGAAAAATAGCAGATCTACAAGCTCATAGCGCGCCACCGAGTGGCGCGCTATGAGCTTGTAGATCTGCTATTTTTGAAAAATCGAAGAACGGCGCCTGATGGAGGGGAAAGGAAGTGGTTGGAATAACGTGTTCCTTCCACGCGCTACGTCCAACCAGGGAAACTCCCCCCTGTCAGGTGTAAAGGAGCAACTTGGACACTCAGGCATGAAGGAAGCATGAGTTCAAGTCCGTTGCTCTCCCCAGGTTGGCGGAGGGTGTGTAGAGCCCAGGATCACATTAGATGATTGACACAGGGGTGAAAAATGGGTTACAAAATCGTGGGATAAAAAATATATATACATTAAAAAAAAAGAACTTGTATTTGTGTGGGGACGGCCGGGGCGGCATTAGCAACTTATTACTCAAATGCTTTAATGCCATTCATATTCGACCATATATAGGCCTAATAATGCCTATCATTTTATTATTAAACCCCTCTGTTAACACGTGATCTTTATTGTCATATATAGTCCCTGCTCTTATTCTGAAGTGCCAAATGCTCAGCAGGAAATGCCTATTTACATGTGTGTATATAGCTGCTGAATTAACGGCTGGCTTCAGATGTGTTGACATCCTGAAGGAGTGGCTGTAAGCTGCTGCCTACTCGTCCTTTTATTTTCTCCATAAATATATGATGTCCGACTCGCTGCCAGGCTATCTAAGTATCCTCCTATCGCTGTGATGGCAGCTCTGCCAACACCCTGCCTAGCTGCCAGGCTATCTAAGTATCCTCCTATCGCTGTGATGGCAGCTCTGCCAACACCCTCTGATCTCACATTTGGTTTTAAATGCAAACTTTGGTCATGGGTAGTATGGCTGACTTGGTAGGCTACCGTACAGCCTAGGGGATATTTCTCATGTTATTTTAACAGACTTAATAGGATAGGCTACATTTTGCAGGAAAGAGGCAATGAGAGATTTACAACAGAAAGCCAACTATTAGGGGACTAAACTATTAGGGCATTTGAACACTGCCAGTCACAATGTGGACAGGGTCTCAATTTGTGGGACGCCTGAAAAGTCCTGGCAATGAGGGACTGTCCCACGCAAAGGGGGACATCTGGGGGACAATGAGGGACTGTCCCACGCAAAGGGGGACATCTGGGGGACAATGAGGGACTGTCCCACGCAAAGGGGGACATCTGGGGGACAATGAGGGACTGTCCCACGCAAAGGGGGACATCTGGGGGACAATGAGGGACTGTCCCACGCAAAAAGGGACATCTGGGGGACAATGAGGGACTGTCCCACGCAAAGGGGGACATCTGGGGGACAATGAGGGATTGTCCCACGCAAAGGGGGACATCTGGGGGACAATGAGGGACTGTCCCACGCAAAGGGGGACATCTGGGGGACAATGAGGGACTGTCCCACGCAAAGGGGGACATCTGGGGGACAATGAGGGACTGTCCCACGCAAAGGGGGACATCTGGGGGACAATGAGGGACTGTCCCACGCAAAGGGGGACATCTGGGGGACAATGAGGGACTGTCCCACGCAAAGGGGGACATCCGGTCACCCTACGCCTTTCATGACGACGCCAGGCCCAGGAAATAAATCCCTATGCATTTTTCCCCATAGACATTTCAAAAAGTAAAATACCTTTTAAGCGTCGTACAAAGCCAACTGGAGTTGTGACACACCATCACAACAAACACAATATTTTGGACCAAACTAATAATTTACAAAGTATAAAAAAACAACCAAAAAAGTGTTGTATAACCTGCCGTTTTTTTCTACTTTCTACTTTCTACTTCTACTAAACATTGTTTATTGTCATGATTTGTCACGACAAGAGTTGGCTTTGTCCGCGGCGTAAACATATTTAAATAAATACTTTCTGAAAAGTCTATGAGGAAAATTAACGGGGATTTATTTTCCGGGTCTCTTGAGGGGGGGGGGGGGGGGGGGGGGGGGGGGGGGGCTCTATTATGCCTATATAAGCTATGGCTTGTACAGTTACAGGCTAAAACATGAAGTGGGCGGTTATAATGATTACAACAATCTGGGATGGAGGTTCTACCTCGGCCTGCTGGGAACGTGTAGGCAAAGTTTCACGTCCATCGGTCTAGAGGTGATGGAGATTAGCAGCATGGACGCACGCACGCACGCACGCATGTATGTATGGACGCACGCACACACGCACACACGCATAGACATGCAGTCTGGGCAGGTGGCCCTATTTTCTCAGCAAGCAATTATTTCTCTCTCTCTCTCTCTCTCTCTCTCATGCTGTGATGAGGGATGCCTCTCCTTTTAAAGGTCCAGGCGGTAATAAACAACATTTTAATTTAACCTCCTTAAAGTCCTCTTCTCATGTCCTCTCATTAAGCAGCCCTGTTCTGAATTGATGCGATGCCTTTCAGTAGCGAACCAACCACAAACCAGACACTAAAGTGCAGATGAGGGGTACAGGCTTTAGTTTAACCAACCACAAACCAGACACTAAAGTGCAGATGAGGGGTACAGGCTTTAGTTTAACCAACCACAAACCAGACACTAAAGTGCAGATGAGGGGTACAGGCTTTAGTTTACAAACCAGACACTAAAGTGCAGATGAGGGGTACAGGCTTTAGTTTAAAGTGCAGATGAGGGGTACAGGCTTTAGTTTAGAGTGCAGATGAGGGGTACAGGCTTTAGTTTAGAGTGCAGATGAGGGGTACAGGCTTTAGTTTAGAGTGCAGATGAGGGGTACAGGCTTTAGTTTAGAGTGCAGATGAGGGGTACAGGCTTTAGTTTAGAGTGCAGATGAGGGGTACAGGCTTTAGTTTCAAGTGCAGATGAGGGGTACAGGCTTTAGTTTACAAACCAGACACTAAAGTGCAGATGAGGGGTACAGGCTTTAGTTTACAAACCAGACACTAAAGTGCAGATGAGGGGTACAGGCTTTAGTTTACAAAGCAGACACTAAAGTGCAGATGAGGGGTACAGGCTTTAGTTTACAAACCAGACACTAAAGTGCAGATGAGGGGTACAGGCTTTAGTTTACAAACTAGAGCCCGACCGATCCGTCGGTCGCACCGATGTATCGGTCATTTTCGGGTCATTTTGCAACAACATTGCGGACATCGGTGTTTATTTAATCCGATGTCCCGATACAGGAGGGGGATTTTTTTTAAATGTTTACTACAGTCCATCCTGCAAATATCACTCTCTCGGTCCTGCACCGCTGTACTAGAGAAGTATATCACCTTTTCGGTTCTGCACCGCTTAGTGGAAAAGTCTATCACTCTGCCCCCCCCCCCCCCCCCCCCCCCCCCCACAGACACACACACACACACACACACACACGACACACCTCTACAGTACTACAGAGAGACGGGGGGAGAGAGGGTGGGGGGGAGAGAGCGAGAGAGAGCGCACGCGAACTTCTTACTCCTCGATTGTTTTGCCTTTGTCTCAAATTGCCCAGCAAAACTATAACCCTTATCCTTATGTGAGTGTCCTTGTTCCAAATTGATTGGAAGTCATGTGCATATTGGTTGCCAGCAGGCACGTGGCAGCAGCAGCTAAGACGGTGAGCCTGTACATTTCACATAGAACTTGACTGCATAGGCAATCAAGACCATGAATTAATGACAGCTGTGAGGCTGTGAGCCTGTGTGTAACTGTTGTGTGTGGGGCTGGCTAATCCTTCCTTATAGTGAGGGACTACAGGGAGCAGGGACAACTATTATATTTTAAATCATAGGATGAGTGGAGGAAAAAAACATCCCGCAGTGCTTGCCCGTTCCATTGATAAAAACATTGGACGTTCGCCTGACGCCCAGTGTTCAAAGAACGATCGTTCACGAAAACCCACCAATAAGCCCTTCAGACTTGGATGGTCAGAGCGGCGCGATTACATACAAAGGCAATGCAAAGACGAGAATTGCGCAAACGGGCGCAGCGCGACCTGCCGCGGTACAAACTGGACAAACCGAGGAGAATATATATTCAGGTCTGAACGCAGTTTATCCGACACAAATTAACTAATCTTTCTCAGCTGTACAATTTCACTGGAGCGCAGCGCGCATATCTGACTAACTGCATGATGATCACTTATTGTTTGATTAAACATATAATGTGCCACGAAAAATAGCTTCCAAAGCTTGTTATGTTTGCATCGAGGAGGTAGCCTGTGTCATGATTATCGGCCAACAAAATACATTCATCTCCCTCCCAGTGAGTGAAGAGCGCTGATGCCTGATTTATTCTTCGTCGTACAAAGTGTGTCCTGAAAATAGCTGATCTACAAGCTCACAACGCGTCACGTCCGCGACACAGCTATTTTCAGCATGCGGAGATATGCAGGCTCTGAGAGCATTCAGAAACTTTTACCTTCACGATAAAAGTATGCAGCTTTCACAAGTTGGCCCATGAAGACAAGGAAAAGGATTAAGAATTCGTTGGTATTTCACATTGCAAAATATTTTTTCCAAAATGTAAAAATATTATAATAAGGAATTAATTTGGATAATGGTAATGGTATATTGTACAAATTGTCACTTTATTAATCCCAAAGGTTTGGACTGCATTTAATTTTCAACACAAAACCTTAAACTGACTGTGTGTGGAATATAAATATTTGCTTTATTGACTGAGTGACTTTGTGTTGGGTTCAAATCATCTACAGTGTTTTGACCTACCTGTTTTGAACCAGGTAGGTTGCTGTTTTTTACACAGTGACCTTTGTAGGGGGTTTTATGATTCAAACCTTTAATGGTGGAAACCACTACATAAATAAAAGGCATGATAAGAACATGTATTAATACCATGCTATACAAAGAAATCAATGGTGCTACCTAATTTGTGGTGGCGCTACCAAATGAAAAGGTAGGTGGCACCAGTGCTACCTGTGAAAAAGTTAGTCTGGAGCCCTGATCCTACATACAACTAAAAAAAATACACCTGTGTGAAGTGAGGGGTGCTAATATATTAAAGTCTAACTCATGTTGATTAGGTGATGTAATGGTGATTAAGGTGTCTATTGCTCAGACACTGAAATCTTTTGTAGGACGGACATCTACACTAATAGCTGGATAATAGGAGGGCATATATAGGGGTGCATTTAATTTAGAAAAAAAAGCCTTATGTGCCAAAACATTTTATTTAAATGTATTCAATGTATTCTATTGTTAATTGAATAAAAAAAACGTATTTTGAAGTTTAGTTTTTAAAATGTATTTTTTTATTATTGATTACGAAACATCGGTCCAAAACATCGGCATCGTATCGGCATCGGTGGTGTAGGTCTCTCCAAAATCGGCATCGGCCCCGAAAATATGGCATCGGTCGGGCTCTATTACAAACCAGACACTAAAGTGCAGATGAGGGGTACAGGCTTTAGTTTACAAACCAGACACTAAAGTGCAGATGAGGGGTACAGGCTTTAGTTTAAAGTGCAGATGAGGGGTACAGGCTTTAGTTTACAAACCAGACACTAAAGTGCAGATGAGGGGTACAGGCTTTAGTTTACAAACCAGACACTAAAGTGCAGATGAGGGGTACAGGCTTTAGTTTACAAACCAGACACTAAAGTGCAGATGAGGGGTACAGGCTTATTAGTTTTGACATAGGCCTACTATTGGTGATATTCACACGGCTGCCATCTTGCCAGCAAGGTGATACGTCTAGGACGGTGACACTTCCCATAGAGAGCCCATTCAGCCAAACAGAAAAGTCAAACACTAGCATGAAATGGAGGAGAAAGGAACTGGTTGGAATAACGTGTTCCTTCCACACGCTACGTCCAACCAGGGAAACTCCCCCCTGTCAGGTGTAAAGGAGCGACTTGGACACTCAGGCATGAAGGAAGCATGAGTTCAAGTCCGTTGCTCTCCCCTTGTACAAATGTTCGTCGACTACCTTTTTCCACTGAAGAAAACTAAATAGAAACTAAATTAAAACTAAGCTATGATGACTAAAACTAAAGACTAAATATACTGACAATTTTGTCAACAAATAAAAACTAGACTAAAATGTTAGGAAGGGACTAGTGGATAACAGATCCAGTAAAAGTAATTTTACACTTGGTTGCATGCTGAAAATAGCAGATCTAGATCGGCTATTTTCAGCTAGTGTAAAATAAGTCATTATGACGGCATCAAGGCCCGCAAAAATACATTTTAGTCGACTAAATCGCCTGTAGATTTAGTCGACTAAAATCTTATGACATTTAGTCGACTAAAACTAGACTAACACTAATACATTCCAGGTGACTAAAATGTGACTAAAGACTAAGTGAAAACTATTCAGGAGACTATGACTAAAACTAAAATAGAAATTTGCTGCCAAAAACAACACTGGTTGGAACTAAGGTGGTCAGCCTACCATGTCCATGTTTTGTGGTTCCTTTGGCGACCGAATAGCCGCAGACAGTGCCATAGCAAAGAAGATATTATCCTCTTCTTCAACGCTATTCTTGTCCGACAAAACGTCAGCAAGCAGTGCAGTAAAGTATATCTGTGGTAGAGAATTCTGTAGACTGTATAGGTAGGTGAGTTCTGGATGAGAAGTGGCTGTATTAGCAATACAAGTTGGCGCGAAAAAGTATCATTGTTCAGTGTCTATATACAACATTGTCCGGCAACAATGCAGAAAATGAGCAGTTTGATTGAATTGAAAAGTTTAGTTTTTTTTTCCATCCGGACAGAAATGCACTTTCGAAGCACTTTTAGTTCAATACATCCCCGTCATGTTAAGCTATGTTCCTTCATCAGTCTTTTAGTTCAATACATCCCCGTCATGTTAAGCTATGTTCCTTCATCAGTCTTTTAGTTCAATACATCCCCGTCATGTTAAGCTATGTTCCTTCATCAGTCTTTTAGTTCAATACATCCCCGTCATGTTAAGCTATATGTTCCTCCTTGTTAAGCTGCAGTTCAGGCAAAATGTTTAGCCTCTCTAGCACAGTGGTGGAAAAAGTACAAAAATATTTTACTTAAGTAGAAGTACTGATTCTCTACTTGAAAATTACTTAAAGGACAACTTTAGTTTTTTTCAACCAAGGTTCATGTTTTAGGTTGTTATTAGAGAAACTAAAAGGTGAGTTAATTTTCTTTCATTTGCTGCTTTCTTTCGTTTCGGGATTTTAGCTCTTTTTGACAGGGGGGTGGGGGCATTCGAGCATGGGGCAATTTTACCAAATTTGATGGTGATTTATTTATTTATTATTTACTATAGTCCTAATAAACCCCAGGAAATTACATCTGGCCACAGAAGATCACATGATCTACTGAATGTGAAGGTATAGCCTACTGGGGGAAGGCTTATACTGTGTGTATAGGCTCAATATGTCAGTTTGACACATTCAATAGATCCTGTGATCTTTTGTGGCCAGATGTAATTTCTTGGGGTTTATTAGGACTATAGTAAATAATAAAATAATAAATCGCCATAATATTTTGTAAAAAAATACATATTTAGCCCCATGCTCAAATGCCCCCGCCCCCCTGTCAAAAACTGCTAAAATCCCCAAAACGAAAGAAAGCAGCAAATGAAAGAAAATTAACACTCACCTTTTAGTTTCTCTAATAACAACGTAAAACATGAACCTTGGTTGAAAAAAACTAAAGTTGTCCTTTAAGTAAAAGTACAAAGTACCCATTAAGAAAGTTACTTAAGTAAAAGTATAAAAGTACCTCAAATTAAATGTACTTAAGTACAAAAAGTACCCGGTGTAAAATTTACTTAAGTATAAAAGTAAAAATTACAAAGTACAAGTACAAAGTACAAGTAAAAAGTACAACATGCTTTTCATGTCCAAAAGTGGCTTTATTTCAACACACTGACAATTCATTATCAATTCAGTATTTTAGCTGTGACGTGAGCGCCCCCTCCTGAGATACTTCCGGGTCCTACTTTTGTGTCGCTTTTGTGTCCCCATGGAGTTATACTGTGACGCTCCGTCGGACTAAATCTGAGACGAAAACAACCACGAAAGTCTAATTTTACCGCTTTCCTCGCAAAAACAAAGCTGCGCTGCTCTCCCAAATCTGACAGTGACAGGCCGTCTGTCCCACATGGAATACTATCGCCATTTTATTTTATTGTGTCAAATAAATCCTCATAATGCAAACTAGATTCAACATACTCAAGCCTGCACACATTCTAAATATACCCCAGAAATATTTTACCGATCAAATGGACTGTTGCCACCTTCAATAATAATGATAATAATAGTCTTTATTGTCTCCACATCATATATTTTTGTTGTCATGGACACTTGTACAAAACATTAATAATTCCACTCGAGTTGGAAGCATTAAGACCCATTTTAACCCTCAATGGCTTCCTTTCTGAAAAATAACGTCACTGTAAAAAGATTCACGCGTTTAGATATTTAATTTACAATGAGATGCGGACGGGAGCTGGTGCCACTTGGACCCGGACGTAACGTAGCACTACAAAATGACGTCGGACTTAAATACTGAATGGCATTTAATGTTTGTGTTGGGATAAACACTAACAACTGGCCATTCAGTAACAATGGCATATAATGTTTGTGTTGGGATAAACACTAACAACTGGCCATTCATTATCAATGGCATTTAATGTTTGTGTTGGGATAAACACTAACAACTGGCCATTCATTATCAATGGCATTTAATGTTTGTGTTGGGATAAACACTAACAACTGGCCATTCATTATCAATGGCATTTCATGTTTGTGTTCAGATGGGGGTCCACAGTCATTTAGGGGAGAATGGGGAGAGCCATTGCAATTTGCAAAACAGACATAATAATTGCGTGAATTCACGCATTATAATTAGCCCTTCAATAATTAAGCCCCACTCCACTCTGCAAGGGCAAACTGTCTCCCATTGAGATGCATGTTAAATTATTTCTCCATAAAAAATAATCAATCATTTCAGTATAGCAAGGGCTTGAAAATGTTTTCTAAATCTAGTCAAAAAAGCCTATACAGTATAGGCTATAGGCCTATGCACAATGTGGATTACATTATTGGGGGAGAAAGTTGAAACCGAGGGGAAGAGTGACCAAATGGGAACTGCAAGGTTGCCAGTTCAAACCCGTGCTCCCCCAGAGTTATAGTGTCGAAGTGTCCTTGAGCAAGACTCTGAACCCCTAATTGCTTCCGATGTGCAGGTTGGTGCCTTGCATGGTTTCCTCCGTGTGTGTGTGTGTGTGTGTGTGTGTGTGTGTGTGTGTGTGTGTGAATGGGTGAATGTAATGTGCAATCTGTGTAAAGCGCCTTGGATGAAGGCGCTGTATAAATGCACCATTTACCATTTAATAAGGGGGAGGTGTCATTAGGCGTCCTGTGGCCCTGAGTGAGGTAACACAATAAGAGCTATAGAAACAAGTCAAACAACCCAGAGACTGGTGACTGCCCGTCGCACAACAGAAACTGACATTGTAACCCTAAGGTATATAAATACAGGGGGATTGTTCCTTTAACTGTGTTGGCGAAGCTGAGGCTGGGACGAGGAGGAGTATTATGGGATATCTTGTGTTTACTTTGTGTTCTGGTGTGCAGGGAAGCGGTCGCATTATTGAGAGGAAGAGAGATATTACTTTGTTTGTTCACTACGGAGGTTGGATACAGAATTAGAACCCTGGCTGATTGAACGTTTGTCCTTTTTGAATTATTATTTTGTTAATTAAATCGCCAGTTCTGCAACACAGACTCCTTTTCCTTTAAAGCGCAAATATAATGCATTTTAAAACGTCTTTTAATATTTAATATCATATTGTCTATATGTCCATCAAAGTTATTTCTAATGGTTTGAGCCTCAATCACCACTCAGGCCTTGGCATTTCTTTCTGGACTTTGAAAGCAGTTTTAGCTGCAGTACCACACTGTCCTGAGGTGGTGGGGGTGCTGATATGCAGATTATTTAATATTTGAGTCATTATAATACTGATGCTAGATAAAACCAGGCTTGTTTCCATTCCTTGCCAGCTTGGAAAATCAACAATGGTGGACATTGTAAACAAAGTGGAAATGCAAATCTGGAACTGAAGACTGAAGAAGAGGAGGAATTATACAAAGTAGGGTGACATTGATGACATCACGATGAGACCAAAATCAGTTGAGCTGTTCCTGAGAGCAATTTCTATTAAAGCACCGTCCTATAATATGATATGAAAGCCTGATTGTTCATAATTGGTTATTTGTGGGGATAGAAAACACATATGGGAGCCCTAAAAATACAAAGGCCATTGAAAAAGTTGAATTTTATGTTATAGCTCCTTTAAAACTCATTCTGACCGGGCACCCATTTTGGTGTCAGCATCATGTTATGCTTTAGCTATTTAAAAATAGCAGATCTACAAGCTCATATCGCGCCACCGAGTGGCGCGATACGAGCTTGTAGGTCTGCTATTTTTGAAAAATCGAAGAGCGACTGACATTTTTAGAATCTGATCTCAGGTCAGAATGGGTTCATCAGACCAGTGTGTGTCCGGCGGAAACCTCGTATGAATCTGATCTCAGGTCAGAATGGGTTAAAGATGTTTAGGCCACTAGAAACACTTGTCCTGGGTTTTTCTGTGTGCAATCTCTGTTTTCAGATATCCTGGTTAGGAGTTCACGTTCTCCACGTAATGATGACCCTCCGGACTACAACAGTCTAACCTCGCGTCACCTTAGAGTATTTATTGAATGTATGCGCGTCACACGGCTACACCTACACCTGAAGACAGGCCCGAGGGGTGACCCTGGTCTCTACTCCGTTCCACCTACAACCTCACCCCCCCACCGCTGCATTCCTCACATTGTTTGTATTATCATGGCGTCTGCAGTAGTGTTGTTTTCGTCGACTAAAACTAAGACGAAAAATGTTCGTCGACTACCCTTTTTCCACTGACAAAAACGAATGGAAACTAAATGAAAACTAAGCTACGATGACTACAACTAAGACTAAATATACTGACAATTTCGTCGACAAATAAAAACTAGACTAAAATGTTAGGAAGGGACCTAGTGGACAAGAGATCCAGTATAAGTGATTTTACACTTGGTTGCATGCTGAAAAAATCTACAAGCTTGTAGATCTTGTAGAGCTTGTAGATCAGCTATTTTCAGCAAGTGTAAAAACACTCATTACGACGGCATCAAGACCCGCCAAAATACATTTTAGTCGACTAAATCAAATGTAGATTTAGCCGACTAAAATCTGATGACATTTAGTCGACTAAAACTAGACTAACACTATCACATTCCAGGTGACTAAAATGTGACTAAATCCTCAATCCTCAGTTTTCTGAAAGAACCTATGTCTATATCAGTGGTTCTCAAACTATTTCATGTCAAGGACCCATTTACATTTTATAAATAAATGTATTTATTTGTAAAAACAAAAAGGTACAATCTTTTCCATTTCTACTTTAAGCATGAGGAGGCTGTCAGTGCAGGGAGAGCAGCTGGTATTGTTGTTTGTAGAAAATGGGAGGATAAAGTCACACCTACACGCAGCCTCCCCGTGAGGAACAGCGCAGCAAAGCATTTTTCATTTTTCTGGTCAAAGGGTGCAAATTTTACAAATACCATTAACATTAAGATAAGGTCAGGTTGTGTCAGGGGTTAAGTGGCCCTTTAAGCGGACAGCCGCGGACAGAAGAAGCCGTCTGTTACGTCATTTCCGAGTTGAAACGTATATATCTCATTTACGTTTCAACTTTTTGACTTTCTTTTCGTCAACAAACTTCATCCTAAATTAACTCCATAACCTCTCCATTCCTTCATCCGCTCCGAGAAATGGGACTCATTTTCAATGACTAAAATTATGGATCCATTATTTGGAACTATTAAACAACATATAACATATAAACAGTATACTGTATATAGGATGTATACATATTCTATCTGTTTTTTTTATTGTATGAAATGTGTTAAACTCCTCGCAAAAAGTTTGAAAACGTAACTTAACTTCAGTTGATTATTTCTCCCCTTCAATAATATCACTCGTTGTATTTTACATCATGTTTATCTTTGATCAGTCAGCTTTCCCCACGAGGTATAACTTGTAAGGACCACAATTGTGGAATGAGCAGCTAAGCATGTGGGTAGCGCCACCAGAAAACGTACCAAAATATGTGACCAGTGCCAGTATTTTCAACCACAAGTCGGCTATAATGAAACTTCACAATAGACCAAAATATATATATATATATATATTTTTGGTGGTTTTCGTTTTTAGCCACATTAACACAGTTGGAATGTTAAAGAATGTTTTTATTCCATCATAAAGTCGTTTTAGTGTCATTAAGTCATTCTAATTGCTTAAACATGTCACTATGTTTAATGTTTTAACCATTGGGTAAACCAATTATAATTATGATTCTGTTGGTAATCGTTTTGAGCAGTTACGAAGGAGTCCTGCAACTTTGACATCTGTCAAATCTCTGAAAGAATGCATATTGTTCAGGAAGCGGTTTTCTTGGGATGTTTTCTTCCTGGAATGACCACTTCCATGTCTGTTTTTGGCTTCACCAGTCTCACTGAACTTGGTCCCAAGTTTGCACACCAAATAATGATAAACGCCAAATGCCAATCTGCGTAACGGAAAAGCTTTCACTTGTCCTATTGCACGGGCCTAGTATCCTGAAGTGACAAACATTGCATGTTTTTGTGAGGAGTTTATATAAATATAATTGACTCGAGTGTGTTTTCTAGGTGTGTTCCCGTGGTGAGGTAGTCAAGGTGAAGGTACTTGGAGTTTTGGCCATGATTGATGAGGGTGAGACTGATTGGAAAGTCATTGCAATCAACATAGAAGACCCTGAAGCCAGCAGCTTCAACAGTAAGCACAAGCTTCCCTTTACATTTTTTACAATTTATTTTCGTCCCCACACAAATTTCTGGGTTTGTCTCTTAAATCCTACTGACTCACCTACCAGTGAGGAGCTCGCACCGGGAGGATGTAGACCAGGGGTGATGTAGACCAGGAGGACCAGGAGGATGTAGACCAGGGGTGGACCAGGGGAGACCACCGGGAGGATGTAGACCAGGGGTGATGTAGACCAGGAGGACCAGGAGGATGTAGACCAGGGGTGGACCAGGGGAGACCACCAGGAGGATGTAGACCAGGGGTGCCCAAAAGGTAGATGGCGATCTACCAGTAGATCACAACGGCTGTGCAGGTAGATCACATGGCATGCCCCTGAAGAATATTTAATTTAAATGTAAAAACATTGATTGACATCAAAAGGGGCCTGTCAGCTCAAACCCACAATGCAATATTTTGTTTTCAAGAGTGTTGCTGTGCACAAAAGCGTTGGTAGCGTCACAAATTAACTACAAAAAACATCATATTCAACAACATATTCCATTTGTCGCCCCTCTATTTCCCCAAATAGCCTGTATTTCAATCCACTTGCTAAAAAAGAAGAAAAAAAAATCTAAATCTAAAAATCTAAAACATAACTTAATTAATAACTTTACCAAGCTTTACCAGGTGACAATAACAGTTGATATACTGCAACATCATCCATGACTTTAAATTAATACTGTAGGCCTAATGCTGCTGTTACTGCTACTACTACTAATAATATTAACATTAGTCTAGTAATAATACTATTTATACTGCTTTCTATACTAACGACATCAGTGACATAGTTAATGGGCTGACTAATGACCAAGTGTTGCACCTCCATTACTGTGACAATATAGAGCTTTTTAGCAATTATTTGAACCAAAGATAGTCTCTTACTCTACTTTTAAAAACAATAAAAAAGTAAAGCAAAGAGGAAGTGAATAAACAACATTACCTCTGGTTGGGAAAGCTGTCTGGTGTTTATAAAAACAGGTTTTAAAGTGTCTCTCTCTGCAGGGCAAGTTCCTCTTTCCTTCCTCAGTTTGATTTAGTTTAATTGTTTATAAAAACAGATTCAAAGCAGTTTGTCTAGAGTTATAAGGTTTGTGTCAGCAGTGCAGGTCCCTCCTTCCTTCCTCAAAACAAACCGCTTCTGGTTCTTCTTCTTCTTCATGGGGTTTTATGGCGGTTGGCATCCAAATAGTTGCATTACCATAACCCAGTTTCTTTCAAAAACCTGATCACCGTGCCTCTCCCCGTATTGTCCTCTGCTGCACCAATTAACTTGTTAAAAGTGACTTCTTCCACTCCCAACCCTCTCAGCTCTTCCACCATACTCTCCCTTTCTCTCCGATACTGTCTACAGACCATAACGGCATGCTCCACTGACTCCTCCTCCTGACAGTGTTCACACAGGCCTGTCGGATGTTTGCCCATCACCTTCAATGTTTTGTTTAGCCCACTGTGTCCCAACTTTAGCCGTGTTATTATTACCTCCTTTCTCCTGCATCCATTATCGTACTTTCTACCTCCACCCACTTTACTTTGGCTGCTGTAGTAATGCCTTCCTTTTCCTTCTCCATCCCATTTTTGCTGCCATTCTTCCATCACCTTCTTCCATACCACTGACTTAGCCTCTGCTTTACTCATATGGATTTCCACCTCTACTTCCTCACTTAGCAGTGCTTCCTTGGCCAGCATATCTGCAGTCTCATTCCCCTCAATCCCCACATGCGCTGGTACCCACATGAACTGTATCTCCACTCCCTTTTGGATCAAATTATGGTGCATGTGAAGCACTCGATACATCAGATCTTCCCTACACTTTGACCTGAATGACATCAGGCTTTTAAGTACTGAGATCGAATCTGAGCACACCACCACCTTTTCTGGTCTTGCCTCCTCCACCCACTGTAACGCCATTAATATCACATACATTTCCACTGTGTATACCCCCAGTTTATCTGGCGCCCGTCTGTATCTCGCACAGTTTACCCTAGGGACCACAAAGGCCGTCCCCGTTCTACCCGTCTCCGGGTCCACCGACCCATCCGTGAAGATCTGTATATGCTCACCATACTCCCTCTCCACATAGCTGCCAAACACACCAACCAGATCTACTTCACCCCTTTCCCTCCTTTTTGCCTCAAATATGTAAAAACTCACTTTTGGTGTCACATACACCCATGGTGCTACTTCAGGGATCACCACTGGTGGGCTGTACTCTACAATCACACCCATTGTTTGAGCTAGCTCATTCGCCACCCACCCAAAACTACCATTCTGGGCCCTTCCATATTCCCAACATGGCTGCAGAACGTCCTTCACTGGGTGAGTATCCTCATGCCCCTTAATGTGAGTCCAATAGTTCGCCATAAGGTGTCTCCTCCTGATCTCTAGCGGCATTTCTCTTGTCTCCACCTGCAATGCACATGTGGGAGATGTCCTGATCGCCCCACAACATATCCGAAGTGCTTGTGCTTGGACTGCATCAAGCTTTCCTAAATGTGTTTTGGCTGCTGACCCATAAGCAATGCATCCATAGTCTAGCACCGACCGAATCAACCCAACATATAAAGTTTTAACTGACATTCTATCAGCTCCCCACTTAGTTCCAGTGATACACCTCATCACATTTACTATTCTTTTACACTTCCCAATGACCTTCTTAATATGCCCAGCCCATGTCAATCTGGTATCAAAATGTACCCCCAAGAACCGAAATTCTTCCACTCTCTCTAGATTGTCACCATACATCTTTAACCTCAATCCCTCCTCAATCTTCTTCCTAGTAAAAAATACAGTTTTAGTTTTCTCTATAGAGAATTTAAACCCCCACTTATGTCCCCACTGCTCTACTTCATTTATTTCATCCTGCACCTTTCTGACTAGATACGGTACATCCCTCCCTCTTTTCCACAGAGCCCCATCATCTGCATATAGCGATTTCCCTATACCAGGTCCTATTCTTGCAAATACCTCATTTATCATAATTATAAACAGCAGTGGACTTATTACACTCCCTTGTGGAGTTCCGTTCTCTACTACATGCCGACTAGACATTTCTGTTCCTACCCTAACCTGAATGGCCCTCCCAAACAAAAGATCTTTAACCCAGTTAAACACTCTCCCTCCCACCCCAGCCTTGTATAACCTTATTAAAAGGCCTTCTTTCCACATCATATCGTATGCCTTCTCAACGTCGAAAAACACCGCCACAACAGATTCCCTATTTCCCAACGCCTTCCTCACATCTGCCTCCAGGCACACAACAGGGTCCATAGTACCTCGCCCTTTTCTGAAACCACTTTGGTATTTTGCAATCAGGCCCTTGCTCTCAAGATAATATGTTAGCCTCTCCGTTATCATTCGTTCCATGATTTTGCACATATGCGAGGTAAGTTCTATAGGACGGTAACTCGTAGGCTTTGTTAGGTCTTTACCTGGTTTTCCTATCGGTGTGATCACTGCCTCTTTCCACCTTGCTGGCAGTTTCCCCTCCTCCCATACTGTATTATATAATTTCAGGAGTTTATTTGATCCAATATCCCCCAGTTGTTTCATCATACTGTAACAGATTTGATCTTTCCCTGGTGATGTGTTTCCCGACTTTCCAATAGCTCTCTTCATCTCCTGCAACGTAAATGGGGCATCTAATATATCTCCAGTGCTCTCCTTCCTTCCTACTGTAATACTGTAATAGATGGGGCATCTAATATATCTCCAGTGCTCTCCTTCCTTCCTACTGTAATACTGTAATAGATGGGGCATCTAATATATCTCCAGTGCTCTCCTTCCTTCCTAGTGCCCCACTATACTCTCTCAGGGTCTGTTCCCTTCCTCTTTTCCCCTCCTCTGACAGGTTGTCCGAGCTGTGAACTTTAACAAACGCCTTCACCATCATTTCTGCCTTGTCTTTGTCAGCTACTGCCATCACCTCATTTTCTTTCAAAACCGGGTAACCCCACTCTCTCCTATTCCCACCCATCTTCTTAACCATCCCCCATACCTCTCCCACCGGTGTTGTTCTGCCTATGGTTTCACAAAATGCTTGCCAACTTGTCCTTTTTGCCTGCCTTATTGTCCTTCTTACCATTGCCTGCGCTCTTTTATACTGTATTAAATTCTGAAAATTGTGTGTCCTCTTAAGTGCTCTAAATTCTTTATTTCTACTTTTAACTGCCTCGCCACACTGTTCTGTCCACCATGAGACTGCTTTTCTCTTCATCCTCCCTTTACTTCTGGGGACTGATCCTGTGGCTGCATCCACCATTGCTGAACTCACTTCATCATTAAAGCTGTATACAGGAACCCTGGTGTCCCAATTCACATCACAACAGGCCAACATCCAGCTAAAACAGTCAGTCTACACTCAGATATGTGTCTCAAACACAGAACATGAGCCGGTCAATCTACACTACAGGGTCTCAGATATGTGTCTCAAACACAGAACATGAGCCGGTCAATCTACACTACAGGGTCTCAGATATGTGTCTCAAACACAGAACCTGAGCCGGTCAATCTGATCTTTTCGGTGAAGACATTTGGTGTAGAGGGAAAGGAGGGGTCCATGGACCCAGAGTTTCCAGTGTTCCACTTAATTCTGTTGTTAGTCGTTCAATAACATTCATTCGAGTGATCCGTGTCAGTCAATAAGTCAATAATACTGTGGGAACACAACACTGTCTATAGTGCCTATTTCCCTTACAAGATCTCCATCCAGCCGATTCAAATGAAATAATAACCAATGGCTCTGAGCAGTAGGTGAACTCCTGCCCTGTGTTTCATACTTTTTATTAACTCCATAAAAGGTCTTCCACTGCTGGCCTGCTCGCTTTGCCTAAAACAATGGCAACAAAACAATACTGTACCTTAATTCGACAGGCAGCCTCTGTAGATATTTTTAAAGCACAGCTCAAGACCCACTTCTACACCCTTGTCCTCACTGTATTGCATTACTGCTCTTGTTTTTTAATGTTTAAGCCTTGCTTTTCTTTTTTTTTCTCTCCATTGCTCTGTAAAGCACTTTGAGATGCATTTCATGTCATGAAAGGTGCTATACAAATAAAGTTTTATTATAATAATAATTATTATTATTATAAGCATTCATCACACCAGGGTTTGAGAGACCAGTAGTTGTTTTTTTGTATAAAGGTACACAGAAGTCATCAAATGTTTAGTGTGTATGGACTGTGGCTCTGCTGTTTATATGGAATCTATGGAATAACCTGTATGGTGGGTTGGATCTGAGTCTTCGCTAACAGAGTGTGGAAGAAAATCATTAGCTGACCGGAGATTATCTGTTCAGGTAACACAAGCGATGACTTCAACAAACACAATTACCCATATGGAAAAAGAAATAGCTACATTAGTATATGTTTTACATGAAACCTGTAGTTAATATAATATATGACAGTCAAAGCAGATATAAGAAACTTTTTGTAATTTATAGGAACTATATATATATATATATATATATATATATATATATATATAACAGTCAAAGCACTTTCAAGAGTTCACATATAAAATCTAGTATGTACTTTACATGACATACATGTAAATGACATACATAAATGTAAAGACTTACTATTGGAGGTAACAGGACAACATATATGTTTCTTCTACTTTTTTCCCCCATATGGGTATCTTCACAGTTGCTTATTTTAATCTGTCAGTCCCTCTATCCCCAACCCTAAGTGGGATATTCTGGGCCACTGCTATGCAACACTCAGGTTCAAGTCCAGTTCTGTGCTGCAGTCTGGACATAAAACATTGAAATGTGGAGTTACGAGGTTTCTGATATTTTATTCATATACTTTCAATTATTGCCAATTCTATTTTCTGTCACCTTTTGATGTCATCCCATCCCAGCTGCTGCTGTTATGTGGCGCATTAATGTGATGGAGCCAGCCGGTCCCACCCTGGGTCCCCCCCC
Source organism: Protomyctophum parallelum (assembly GCF_964188405.1). Lineage (NCBI taxonomy): Eukaryota > Metazoa > Chordata > Actinopteri > Myctophiformes > Myctophidae > Protomyctophum > Protomyctophum parallelum. The sequence continues at coordinate 31,273 of NC_139703.1, read as the reverse complement.
CCCCCCCACCCCCCCCACGCTGGGTCCCTGTCCCCCCCCCCCCACCCCCCAAACCCTGGGTCCCTGTCCCCCCCCACCCTGGGCCCCTGTCCGTCCCCCAGTGTGGATGAAAGTAACTAAAAAAACTAAAAAAAAGGTACTTTTACTTTACTTTACGAATTTTAACCTGAACTAATTAATTCCGATTTTCTATACTATTACTCCACTACATCTCAGAGACAAATATTGTACTTTTACTCCACTACATTAGTTAGGCCTACGAGTTAGCCTACTTTCTAGATTTTGATTATTATTACAAAACCTACATTAAAATGGAGGTTAGGTTTGTATAGGAAGGGGGCGGGGCAGCTAAAATGAATATAAAATATCTAAATACTGAATCGAGCAACTTAAAACTGTCTGGGGTGTTCACATAAGCCCCTTTTTAAAAAGTGAAATATCCCTTTAACCAATCTGTGCTGTTGTTGTCAGGGCTTGGCTACAGGTTGCAACTGCAGACTCTCTCCACATGAGGGCAGCATAGGGATGGCTGCTTTCTGTCAAGCCTCAACCTTCACAAACATTTTTCTCTGTGTCAAAACGCTGCTGTTTCCGAGCTGTCCCAAACAGAACTACAGCATTCATTTGTAGTCCTACTGCGGAGAATGAGATATACAAGCTCACAACGTATAGTTCCACTGTATAGTCTCCTACTGCGGAGAATGAGATATACAAGCTCACTTTGAGTCACATTGATTCATATCTTCATTATTGAGTCGCCCCAGGGGGCCATGTTGGAAAGCCAGGTGACGCGAGGCTATAGTAATTAGTAGTCGGTCGCCCACACACAGAGGCAGCACAGCAGTTTGATTTAGAAAGATACAGTTCTGTGTGAGACTGTCTGAGACACAACAATACAAAGGTAAGACATAATAACACTAAGAAGCACCATTGACCATTGATAATACAAAAGTATACATAAAATGATACAAGCTCTGCTCCTGCACTATATCAACAACACCATGGCAGTGTTGTTTTCGTCGACTAAAACTAAGACGAAAAACGTTCGTCGACTACCTTTTTTCACTGACTAAAACTAAATAAAAACGAATCTATGATGACTAAAACTAAGACTAAATATATATATAATATAGACAATTTCGTCAACAAATAAAAACTAGACTAAAATGTTAGTAAGGGACTATAGTGGACAAGAGATCCAGTTTTATGCTGGGTTGCATGCTGAAAATAGCAGATATACAATCTTGTGAGATTGTATATCTGCTATTTTCAGCATGCAACCAAAGTGTAAAATATGTCATTACAACGACACCAAGGCCTGTCAAAACACATTTTCGTGTGACATTTAGTCGACTAAAACTAGACTAAACACCACCGTAGACATGTTGTTATGAGATACTTTCTGTCAAGACATCCCCTGCAGATGATTATTTTTGTGTGTTGCCGTTTGGAAGCACTCGTTTTCTATGACGGGTCGCGCTGCTGCCTCCTGCATTATGTGCAAATTCGAAACAGGTGGTACGCAGGGCCGTTCAGTGACATACGACGAGTTCTTCCAAACGTGCACAGAATTTCTTGACAGAAAGTATCATAACAACATGTCTACGGGGGATTGTTATGAAAAACAAGCTCGGCAGATTGAAAGAGGATAATTCAAGCTTGCCCTACAGCTGCAATGTTGGTGAGTTTAACGTCGTTTAAGACAAGCAGATCGCAAACGCAATTGGATGAGTGGGGAGTCAATGGAGGGTTATTGCAACTCTAGATTCATCCCATTATTATAACAAATGTAGAGTTGCAAATTGCGGCTAGGCCGATCCCTTTCTTTCTCCTGGCTTCATGGTTCTGGTTCTGGGGTCCAGATAGCTCTGGACCAGAGCTAGGGTCCAGACAGTCTAATCATGTTGATGTCCATTCTGACTTCTGAGGACGTGATGCATTGCCAACCCGTTTATCGATTAATTAGCCTATAATGTATGCAGTGCATGTCATCTTGTTGGGTGATTGAGGAGGTTGTTGTTTGATTGATTGATTGAAATATTTATTTACAGTGTGCAGAATTACAGTAGGCCTACATTTCAAGCACAACTCGATACAAAGACTGTTGTTTGTGATGGTCTTGGCCCTCTTGGGCCAGAATATGTGCAGGCATGATGGTGCAATATGTGGATAATTTATGGATGTCGATTTCTGTAGTTTTCCATTTACAGTCTGTGCCAGTGGAGTAAAACCAAACCAGTAAAACAAATTACATAATTACTCAAATTAATCTACTAGTGTCTACACTATACTTTTTTTTTGAAAAATGTAGTTCAATTAAGGTAAACTTTAATGTAACCAAATGTAAAGTTTTTAATCTGTCTGTCTGTCTGTCTGAGGGAGACCAATTAGTGTGAAATGTCACTAACATCAGCCCTGCTCTGCCTGTGGGACAATTCTATAGGTGTGTGTGTGTGTGTGTGTGTGTGTGTGTGTGTGTGTGTGTGTGTGTGTGTGTGTGTGTGTGTGTGTGTGTGTGTGTGTGTGTGTGTGTGTGTGTGTGTGTGTGTGTGTGTGTGTGTGTGTGTGTGTGTGTGTGTGTGTGTGTGTGTTACAGCCAATAGCATCTCTGGCTATAATTAATCTGTCTTCCCTCTTGTCCACTGTCACCAGGACCTCTAGTGCTGCTGGTTTTATGTCCTACCAGGACCTCTAGTGCTGCTGGTTTTATATCCTACCAGGACCTCTAGTGCTGCTGGTTTTATGTCCTACCAGGACCTCTAGTGCTGCTGGTTTTATGTCCTACCAGGACCTCTAGTGCTGCTGGTTTTATATCATGCCATGACCTCTAGTGCTACTGGTTTTATGTCCTACCAGGACCTCTAGTGCTGCTGGTTTTATATCATGCCATGACCTCTAGTACTGCTGGTTTTATGTCCTACCAGGACCTCTAGTGCTGCTGGTTTTATGTCCTACCAGGACCTCTAGTGCTGCTGGTTTTATATCATGCCATGACCTCTAGTGCTGCTGGTTTTATGTCCTACCAGGACCTCTAGTGCTGCTGGTTTTATATCATGCCATGACCTCTAGTACTGCTGGTATGTATATATATATATATATATATATAGAAGGGCTTGAAGATATAAGTTGAGGTGAAGAAAATGCCAGCACTCATTGCATGTCATTTTACATGATTCTATTTACCTCTGAGAATTAAAACGTACACGTTTGGGCCTGTATGGCCTTCCTCAGCGTTGTGACAAGACAACAGGAAGTGTGGCATTTATGTGTGAGATACAATCAACAGTTATTGAACACAAGGTGTCAACCGTTATCATCTTACACAGTATCAATAAGAAGTCTCTATTTATGGTACCAAGACAGGATAAATATCATGTAAGCACAATCGAATAAATAGTCAAATATGAATACATCACAATGAGCTATCTTAATGAATGTGGGGCCGACCACTAAAGTGCCTGGAAAGCTAATAGACTAAACAGACATTGATACATCTGAAACCCATTAGAAATGTATAATGTATAATGTATATAATGTATAATGGTATATTGAGAAAAATCTGCCCTTTTGTACTTCCTTCATGTCATTTAACACTATTATAGCTTAATTTTCCCTCGTATATATTACTGTAATATTGTCTGGGCTGCTACATATTCCCACACATCTCACTAAATGACTGATCATTCAAAAAAGGTTTCTGAGAATGATTCCACATTCAAATCGGTATGAGCCGTCTGCCCCGCTCTTTATTAAATACTCACTATTACCCATTGACAAAGTAAACGTTTTTCAGACCTGTTTATTTATGTTAAATTAAAAAAATGCATATGTAGCCAGTTGAAGTTGAGCCTCAGAGGCCACCATAGGGGCACTTCCTCATTGACAATCATCAGGTAACTATTTAAATGCCCTGTCTTCCAAGCAGAAGTTTGGTGACTGCTGGCCTGGCCGTGGGTCTTGAGACCTGGGTCTGCTGTTGTTTTTATTAATTTTACTGCCAGGGTGAGTAGCATGTCTCATTAATGTAGTTTTAATCATGTTCTGTAATCTATTCTAATTTCTAAACTATATGTTACACTTCATGTTGATGTCCATTCATGTGCCCTGTGCCAAACTCATGGAAGTGTGTGTGAGTACAAACTAACAAGGTACACAAACAAAATAAGTTATAACTTGAGATACTTTATTTGTATAGTCTAATGTACTAAATGTTTGTTATATCCCGCCCTTAGATCTATAGCCACTGCTGCTTTGTTTAGGTTGATTTTATCATTATTGTTTCTTTTGAGTATTGAGCTATTTCCTTTTGTTTATCTGTTTTTTTTTGTTTCTCCCCCACACATATGGAGTCCTACATGTGCGCTAACTGAGTTCAACAGAGCCGAGTGGTGCAACTGACTGCTACAGGGGGTTTCACTAGGTTTCCCTGTAGTCCACAGCCCCAAAGGTTTGCAATATTGGCGTGTGTGCGTGCACCTCTTTTCATGGTGGCGCTTCTTCTTTCTGTGTGCTGTGTATGTGTGATTGCTGTGTGGTTGGCTGGGCATAGTGATCTAACCTACCCCTTTAGCTAGCTGCCCCTGTAGAAGTGTTGTCGCCCACTGGCCAGTTGACTCCGCCTATACTTATTGTGGTCAGTGATTGCCATTGCTTGTCTGTTTAACTTTATCTCTGGGGTTGTATGGAACTGTATTTTAATATTCTACAATATATTGGTAGTTTTAACTGTATTTCTAATAAATACTGTGTACATGTATAGTGTTTTAACCCTTGTGTGGTTAATTCTGGGTGCCTGCCATGCAATGGCAGAAACACAGGTTGAAATCCGCAACACATACTTAATCGTAATCAAGACACGAAACTTTGACGTCTACGGCCGGCCGCACGGTTTACCAAAGCCCCACAATATATACATCGAAACGTGCGGCTCGGCCGGGAATGGTGTGCTTGTGCTTTTCTTTCCGTTTCGGGTTACCGTGCCGACGTAATTCGCAATAAACGACGCGAAAAATGCCCCATGCAAAGTCAATGGGGAAACGCGGGTAAAAACAGAAAACGACACGTTACTTTGGAGCCACATTGCTCTGGCATACTGTTACGTAGAAACACGATTTAAACCTCAAACAGCACACGAGGCCATCGACTTTGTTGTGGTTCAGACGGAATTCGAATGCGTTGCACGGTTTGCCCGCTATCTCAGTTCAAAGTGTGTGTGGTCTGAGCAAAACTCTCGACTCTCAGTGTCGCACGGCCAGAGAGAGAGCGGGTCAGAGGGAGAAGCCAATGTGAAAACTGTAGCGAAATTCTCCGAACAAATCGTCCTCACGGCCAAAATATTAACTTTACACGCATGGGTTTTGGTAATTTTGTAGCCACACTCGTCCTCTTTCACCCAATGTCACAACCACAGCCCAGATTCATACGGTACGTGAACTACAGCCCTGAAAGCGACAGGTGTACCATCATAATGTGTCATAGAACTTCATGTTAACTGCTTGAATGAGTCAGCAATTTTTTCATCACAAACACAATTTCTTAACTCGCTCTTATGACCACGTGTTTTATCGTACCAATACCACGATCGCACACGGCGTACCTCAATGTCTCGGGTCACTCACGGCGAAAACAGAAATCGCATTTGACGTTTACTTTTTGCGATAGAGCAATTTGTTCGGACATACGTTCTCTCACTGAGTCAGTGTGGTTTTAACTTTCAATAGTGTTTGCATTCGCATAGACTAGCCCTAGCCCAGGTGAAATTGATACTTTGTTAATGATTCAAGGTCAAGTTGACCACCTCTCAAACACGCGCACACACGAACGCACATGCACGCACATGCACACATGTGCACGCACACACACACATTGAAAGTAAATGGAGAAAATTGGGGAAACACGTAACTCTGTCATTTCTCGACCGTTTCAGAAGCAGGGCGGCTCGCCGGAACCGGGCCGCCCCCCTGAACGAAACCAAATGGACACTTACAGCTCAGACATCTTAGCATTAGCATGTTAGCATATTAGCATGTTAGCATGTTAACATGTTAGCATTAGCATGTTAGCATGTTAGCATGTTAGCATGATAGCATTATCATGTTAGCATTAGCATGTTAGCATGATATCATTAGCATGTTAGCATTAGCATGTTAGCATGTTAGCATTAGCATGTTAGCGTTAGCATGATATCATGTTAGCATTAGCATGTTAGCATGTTATCATTAGCATGTTAGCATGATAGCATTAGCATGTTAGCATTAGCATGTTAGCATGTTAGCATTAGCATGTTAGCATGATAGCATTAGCATGATAGCATTAGCATCTTAGCATTAGCATGTTAGCATATTAGCATTAGCATGTTAACATGTTAACATGTTAGCATTAGCATGTTAGCATGTTAGCATGTTAGCATTAGCATGTTAGCATGATAGCATTAGCATGTTAGCATTAGCATGTTAGCATGATATCATTAGCATGTTAGCATTAGCATGTTAGCATGTTAGCATTAGCATGTTAGCATGATAGCATTAGCATGTTAGCATTAGCATGTTAGCATGATATCATTAGCATGTTAGCATTAGCATGTTAGCATGATAGCATTAGCATGTTAGCGTTAGCATGATATCATGTTAGCATTAGCATGTTAGCATGTTAGCATTAGCATGTTAGCATTAGCATGTTAGCATTAGCATGTTAGCATGATAGCATTAGCATGTTAGCATGATAGCATTAGCATGTTAGCATTAGCATGTTAACATTAGCATGTTAGCATGATAGCATTAGCATGTTAGCGTTAGCATGATATCATGTTAGCATTAGCATGTTAGCATTAGCATGTTAGCATGATAGCATTAGCATGTTAGCATTAGCATGATAGCATTAGCATGTTAGCATTAGCATGTTAGCATTAGCATGTTAGCATTAGCATGATAGCATTAGCATGTTAGCATTAGCATGTTAGCATGTTAGCATTAGAATGTTGGTGGCAACGTAATGCGCAATAAATAAATTGAAAGTCAATGGGGAGACCTGGCTCACATGTAACCATATGGACCCTTCTGAGAGGCTAAATGTCATCAAATGGTGGTCCGTGGCTCAAATGCTGCACAGTCTTGGCGAGCTTCAGGCACCCAGTAAAATTTCTTGAAATTTTGTTTCTAGTTAAGTATGTGTTGCGGATTTCAACCTGTGTTTCTGCCATTGCATGGCAGGCACCCAGAATAATTATCGTAATATATGTTCCGAAACTTTGACCTCTATGGCCGGCCGCACGGTTTACCAAAGCCCCACAATATATACATCGAAACGTGCGGCTCGGCCGGGAATGGTGTGCTTGTGCTTTTCTTTCCGTTTCGGGTTACCGTGCCGACGTAATTCGCAATAAACGACGCGAAAAATGCCCCATGCAAAGTCAATGGGGAAACGCGGGTAAAAACAGAAAACGACACGTTACTTTGGAGCCACATTGCTCTGGCATAATGTTACGTAGAAACACGAGTTAAACCTCAAACAGCACACGAGGCCATCGACTTTGTTGTGGTTCAGACGGAATTCGAATACGTTGCACGGTTTGCCCGCTATCGCAGTCCAAAGTGTGTGTGGTCTGAGCAAAAATCTCGACTCTGTGTCGCACGGCCAGAGAGAGAGTGGGTCAGAGGGAGAAGCCAATCTGAAGACTGTAGCGAAATTCTCCGAACAAATCGTCCTCACGGCCAAAATATTAACTTTACACGCATGGGTTTCGGTCATTTTGTAGCCACACTCGTCCTCTTTCACCCAATGTCACAACCACAGCCCAAATTCATACGGTACATGAACTACAGCCCTGAAAGCGACAGGTGTACCATCATAATGTGTCATACAACTCCATGTGAAATGCATGAATGAGTCAGCAGTTTTTTCATCACAAACACAATTTCTTAACTCGCTCTCATAACCACGTTTTTTATCGTACCAATACCACGATCGCACACGGCGTACCTCAATGTCTCGGGTCACTCACGGCGAAAACAAAAATCGCATTTGACGTTTACTTTTTGCGATAGAGCAATTTGTTCGGACATACGTTCTCTCACTGAATCAGTGTGGTTTTAACTTTCAATAGTGTTTGCATTCGCATAGACTAGCCCTAGCCCAGGTGAAATTGATACTTTGTTAATGATTCAAGGTCAAGTTGACCACCTCTCAAACACGCGCACACACGAACGCACATGCACGCATGTGCACGCACACACACACATTGAAAGTCAATGGAGAAAATCGGGGAAACACGTAACTCTGTCATTTCTCGACCGTTTCAGAAGCAGGGCGGCTCGCCGGAACCGGGCCGCCCCCCCCCCAAACGAAACCAAATGGACCCTAACAGCTCAGACATCTTAGCATTAGCATGTTAGCATGATAGCATTAGCATGTTAGCATTAGCATGTTAGCATTAGCATGTTAGCATGATAGCATTAGCATGTTAGCATTAGCATGTTAGCATGTTAGCATTAGCATGTTAGCATTAGCATATTAGCATTAGCATGTTAGCATGTTAACATTAGCATGTTAACATTAGCATGTTAGCATGATAGTATTAGCATGTTAGCATTAGCATGTTAGCATGTTAGCATGTTAGCATTAGCATGTTAGCATTAGCATGTTAGCATTAGCATGTTAGCATGTTAGCATTAGCATGTTACTATTAGCATGTTAGCATTAGCATGTTAGCATGTTAGCATTAGCATGTTAGCATTAGCATGTTAGCATTAGCATGTTAGCATTAGCATGTTAGCATGTTAACATTAGCATGTTACTATTAGCATGTTAGCATTAGCATGTTAGCATTAGCATGTTAGCATTAGCATGTTAGCATTAGCATGTTAGCATTAGCATGTTAGCATTAGCATGTTAGCATATTAGCATGATAGCATGTCAGCATTAGCATGTCAGCATTAGCATGTTAGCATGTTAGCATTAGCATGTTAGCATGATAGCATTAGCATGTTAGCATTAGCATGTTAACATATTAGCATTAGCATGTTAGCATTAGCATGTTAGCATGTTAGCATTAGCATGTTAGCATTAGCATTAGCATGTCAGCATTAGCATGTTAGCATTAGCATGTTAGCATGATAGCATTAGCATGTTAGCATTAGCATGTTAACATATTAGCATTAGCATGTTAGCATTAGCATGTTAGCATGTTAGCATTAGCATGTTAGCATTAGCATTAGCATGTCAGCATTAGCATGTTAGCATTAGCATGTTAGCATGTTAGCATTAGCATGTTACTATTAGCATGTTAGCATGTTAGCATTAGCATGTTAGCATTAGCATGTTAGCATTAACATGTTAGCATGTTAGCATTAGCATGTTAGCATGATAGCATTAGCATGTTAGCATTAACATGTTAGCATGTTAGCATTAGCATGTTAGCATGATAGCATTAGCATGTTAGCATTAGCATGTTAACATATTAGCATTAGCATGTTAGCATTAGCATGTTAGCATGTTAGCATTAGCATGTTAGCATTAGCATGTTAGCATTAGCATGTTAGCATTAGCATGTTAGCATGATAGCATTAGCATGTTAGCATTAGCATGTTAGCATGATAGCATTAGCATGATAGCATTAGCATCTTAGCATTAGCATGTTAGCATATTAGCATTAGCATGTTAACATGTTAACATGTTAGCATTAGCATGTTAGCATGTTAGCATGTTAGCATTAGCATGTTAGCATGATAGCATTAGCATGTTAGCATTAGCATGTTAGCATGATATCATTAGCATGTTAGCATTAGCATGTTAGCATGTTAGCATGTTAGCATTAGCATGTTAGCATGATAGCATTAGCATGTTAGCATTAGCATGTTAGCATGATATCATTAGCATGTTAGCATTAGCATGTTAGCATGATAGCATTAGCATGTTAGCGTTAGCATGATATCATGTTAGCATTAGCATGTTAGCATGTTAGCATTAGCATGTTAGCATTAGCATGTTAGCATTAGCATGTTAGCATGATAGCATTAGCATGTTAGCATGATAGCATTAGCATGTTAGCATTAGCATGTTAACATTAGCATGTTAGCATGATAGCATTAGCATGTTAGCGTTAGCATGATATCATGTTAGCATTAGCATGTTAGCATTAGCATGTTAGCATGATAGCATTAGCATGTTAGCATTAGCATGATAGCATTAGCATGTTAGCATTAGCATGTTAGCATTAGCATGTTAGCATTAGCATGTTAGCATGATAGCATTAGCATGTTAGCATTAGCATGTTAGCATGTTAGCATTAGAATGTTGGTGGCAACGTAATGCGCAATAAATAAATTGAAAGTCAATGGGGAGACCTGGCTCACATGTAACCATATGGACCCTTCTGAGAGGCTAAATGTCATCAAATGGTGGTCCGTGGCTCAAATGCTGCACAGTCTTGGCGAGCTTCAGGCACCCAGTAAAATTTCTTGAAATTTTGTTTCTAGTTAAGTATGTGTTGCGGATTTCAACCTGTGTTTCTGCCATTGCATGGCAGGCACCCAGAATAATTATCGTAATATATGTTCCGAAACTTTGACCTCTATGGCCGGCCGCACGGTTTACCAAAGCCCCACAATATATACATCGAAACGTGCGGCTCGGCCGGGAATGGTGTGCTTGTGCTTTTCTTTCCGTTTCGGGTTACCGTGCCGACGTAATTCGCAATAAACGACGCGAAAAATGCCCCATGCAAAGTCAATGGGGAAACGCGGGTAAAAACAGAAAACGACACGTTACTTTGGAGCCACATTGCTCTGGCATAATGTTACGTAGAAACACGAGTTAAACCTCAAACAGCACACGAGGCCATCGACTTTGTTGTGGTTCAGACGGAATTCGAATACGTTGCACGGTTTGCCCGCTATCGCAGTCCAAAGTGTGTGTGGTCTGAGCAAAAATCTCGACTCTCAGTGTCGCACGGCCAGAGAGAGAGTGGGTCAGAGGGAGAAGCCAATCTGAAGACTGTAGCGAAATTCTCCGAACAAATCGTCCTCACGGCCAAAATATTAACTTTACACGCATGGGTTTCGGTCATTTTGTAGCCACACTCGTCCTCTTTCACCCAATGTCACAACCACAGCCCAAATTCATACGGTACATGAACTACAGCCCTGAAAGCGACAGGTGTACCATCATAATGTGTCATACAACTCCATGTGAAATGCATGAATGAGTCAGCAGTTTTTTCATCACAAACACAATTTCTTAACTCGCTCTCATAACCACGTTTTTTATCGTACCAATACCACGATCGCACACGGCGTACCTCAATGTCTCGGGTCACTCACGGCGAAAACAAAAATCGCATTTGACGTTTACTTTTTGCGATAGAGCAATTTGTTCGGACATACGTTCTCTCACTGAATCAGTGTGGTTTTAACTTTCAATAGTGTTTGCATTCGCATAGACTAGCCCTAGCCCAGGTGAAATTGATACTTTGTTAATGATTCAAGGTCAAGTTGACCACCTCTCAAACACGCGCACACACGAACGCACATGCACGCATGTGCACGCACACACACACATTGAAAGTCAATGGAGAAAATCGGGGAAACACGTAACTCTGTCATTTCTCGACCGTTTCAGAAGCAGGGCGGCTCGCCGGAACCGGGCCGCCCCCCCCCAAACGAAACCAAATGGACCCTAACAGCTCAGACATCTTAGCATTAGCATGTTAGCATGATAGCATTAGCATGTTAGCATTAGCATGTTAGCATTAGCATGTTAGCATGATAGCATTAGCATGTTAGCATTAGCATGTTAGCATGTTAGCATTAGCATGTTAGCATTAGCATATTAGCATTAGCATGTTAGCATGTTAACATTAGCATGTTAGCATTAGCATGTTAGCATGTTAGCATGTTAGCATTAGCATGTTAGCATTAGCATGTTAGCATTAGCATGTTAGCATGATAGTATTAGCATGTTAGTATTAGCATGTTAGCATTAGCATGTTAGCATGTTAGCATGTTAGCATTAGCATGTTAGCATTAGCATGTTAGCATTAGCATGTTAGCATGTTAGCATTAGCATGTTACTATTAGCATGTTAGCATTAGCATGTTAGCATGTTAGCATTAGCATGTTAGCATTAGCATGTTAGCATTAGCATGTTAGCATTAGCATGTTAGCATTAGCATGTTAGCATGTTAACATTAGCATGTTACTATTAGCATGTTACTATTAGCATGTTAGCATTAGCATGTTAGCATTAGCATGTTAGCATTAGCATGTTAGCATTAGCATGTTAGCATTAGCATGTTAGCATATTAGCATGATAGCATGTCAGCATTAGCATGTCAGCATTAGCATGTTAGCATGTTAGCATTAGCATGTTAGCATTAGCATGTTAGCATTAGCATGTAACTATTAGCATGGTACTATTAACATGTTAGCATTAGCATGTTAGCATTAGCATGTTAGCATTAGCATTAGCATGTCAGCATTAGCATGTTAGCATTAGCATGTTAGCATGTTAGCATTAGCATGTTACTATTAGCATGTTAGCATTAGCATGTTAGCATGTTAGCATTAGCATGTTAGCATTAGCATGTTAGCATTAACATGTTAGCATGTTAGCATTAGCATGTTAGCATGATAGCATTAGCATGTTAGCATTAACATGTTAGCATGTTAGCATTAGCATGTTAGCATGATAGCATTAGCATGTTAGCATTAGCATGTTAACATATTAGCATTAGCATGTTAGCATTAGCATGTTAGCATGTTAGCATTAGCATGTTAGCATTAGCATGTTAGCATTAGCATGTTAGCATTAGCATGCTAGCATATTAGCATTAGCATGTTAGCATTAGCATGTTAGCATTAGCATGTTAGCATTAGCATGTTAGCATGATAGCATTAGCATGTTAGAATTAGCATGTTAGCATTAACATGTTAGCATGTTAGCATTAGCATGTTAGCATTAGCATGTTAGCATGATAGCATTAGCATGTTAGCATTAGCATGTTAGCATGATATCATTAGCATGTTAGCATTAGCATGTTAGCATGATATCATTAGCATGTTAGCATTAGCATGTTAGCATGATAGCATTAGCATGTTAGCATTAGCATGTTAGCATTAGCATGTTAGCATGATAGCATTAGCATGTTAGCATTAGCATGTTAGCATGTTAGCATTAGCATGTTACTATTAGCATGTTAGCATTAGCATGTTAGCATGTTAGCATTAGCATGTTAGCATTAGCATGTTAGCATTAACATGTTAGCATGTTAGCATTAGCATGTTAGCATGATAGCATTAGCATGTTAGCATTAACATGTTAGCATGTTAGCATTAGCATGTTAGCATGATAGCATTAGCATGTTAGCATTAGCATGTTAACATATTAGCATTAGCATGTTAGCATTAGCATGTTAGCATGTTAGCATTAGCATGTTAGCATTAGCATGTTAGCATTAGCATGTTAGCATTAGCATGCTAGCATATTAGCATTAGCATGTTAGCATTAGCATGTTAGCATTAGCATGTTAGCATTAGCATGATAGCATGATAGCATTAGCATGTTAGAATTAGCATGTTAGCATTAACATGTTAGCATGTTAGCATTAGCATGTTAGCATTAGCATGTTAGCATGATAGCATTAGCATGTTAGCATTAGCATGTTAGCATGATATCATTAGCATGTTAGCATTAGCATGTTAGCATGATATCATTAGCATGTTAGCATTAGCATGATAGCATGATAGCATTAGCATGTTAGCATTAGCATGTTAGCATTAGCATGTTAGCATGATAGCATTAGCATGTTAGCATTAACATTAGCATGTTAGCATTAGCATGTTAGCATGATATCATTAGCATGTTAGCATTAGCATGTTAGCATGATAGCATTAGCATGTTAGCATTAGCATGTTAGCATTAACATGTTAGCATTAGCATGTTAGCATTAGCATGTTAGCATGATAGCATTAGCATGTTAGCATTAGCATGTTAGCATGATAGCATTAGCATGATAGCATTAGCATGTTAGCATGTTAACATTAGAATGTTAGCATGATAGCATTAGCATGTTAGCATGATAGCATTAGCATGTTAGCAGCATGTTAGCATTTTAGCTTGATATCATGTTAGCATTAACATGTTAGCATTATCATGTTAGCATTAAAATGTTAGCATGTTAGTATTAGCATGTTAGCATTAGAATGTTGGTGGCAACGTAATGCGCAATAAACTAAGACAAAATACCCCATTGGAAGTCAATGGGGAGACCTCCTGGCTCACATGTAACCAAATGGACCCTTCTGAGAGGCTAAATGTCGTCAAATGGTGGTCCGTGGCTCAAATGCTGCACAGACTTGGCGAGCTTCAGGCACCCAGTAAAATTTCTTGAATTTTTTTTTCTAGTCTTAATAAATTCCTGTTTTTGGAACTTTGTCTCAAGTCCTTATAAATGAACTTGCATATGTTGGGGAACTGCAGTTTACTGGTCTATTCTGTTAATTCCTTGAACGATCTCAAGGTGGCGTAGTCAGTTATAAAAGTAAATCCTCATTATCCTTGCCAATATTCAAAAAACATCTAAAGAAATATCTTATTTTTTCCTCTCTGTAGATTACATGTTTTACTTTGATGCGTTATATTTTCTTTTGTGTGTTTGTTGTTGTATTGTTTATTTCAGTTTTTTGTGTGTCTGTGTTTTTATTTATTTACTGCACAGCTGCCCCCCTTTGCCAACTTGTAGATTTATGTACTGTTCTTTATGAACTTTTAATCTTTTAAACCAATGACCTCTTCCTTCAGGAAAGGATTCCATATAAGCCTTCTGGCTTCTTCCTTTCCTTGCATTGTATTTTTGTTTCTTTGATATGTTATTGTCTATTTTTTGTACCACATGCTAAATAAATAAACCTAAATAAACCTAAACCTAAAGACAATAGATACATTTTCTTCACCAAAACATAAATATGCTACATGACATCCACCAACAGCCTGAAACACATTTAATTACACTTTACAATGTCAGCACTACATCCATTTCATTGAACATGAATAATAACATCATGCTATAACACTAAGTAAGTCCTAATAAATAACACTAACGAATAATGTGTCTTCATTGAAATTAAAACAATTCTACTCTCATCTCATCACTTTTTATATTTTTACTTTTCCGAAGAGAAGAAATGTAATGAAATATTTAATATTTAAAAAAGAAAAACAGGTTTGCCTAAATAATGTTATGATCTATAGAAAACTCAGTGTAGTTGCTGTTATTAACAGTAGTGAGAATCATTTAGATGAGCTGAATATAAAATACAACAAATAGAGCAGTAGAGTGTTCTTTCACAAGTCAGTCTGATGACTTGTTGTATCACACCTTCCATGGCTTTACCATTCACATGTAATGCAGTCAAAGTGGTGCACAAGGATGGTGTGTGTGTAATGATGGCTAGTCGTCGGTCAGTAATTGATCTATGCGCTTTAACATTCAATTGTCATTCAGTATCGTGCATAATTAATTAATGCTATGCTCACTGTTTTGTCACTAGAAGGAGGTGTTTGACCATTGCTTGGTCTATATTGGTGGTTCTTCTGTGCATGACAGCAGTAGAGGTAAATGTATTCTGTGTATGACAGCAGTAGAGGTAAATATATTCTGTGCATGACAGCAGTAGAGGTAAATATATTCTGTGTATGACAGCAGTAGAGGTAAATATATTCTGTGCATGACAGCAGTAGAAGTAAATACTAAATATATTCTGTGTATGACAGCAGTAGAGGTAAATATATTCTGTGCATGACAGCAGTAGAAGTAAATACAAAATATATTCTGTGTATGACAGCAGTAGAGGTAAATATATTCTGTGTATGACAGCAGTAGAGGTAAATATATTCTGTGTATGACAGCAGTAGAGGTAAATATATTCTGTGCATGACAGCAGTAGAAGTAAATACTAAATATATTCTGTGTATGACAGCAGTAGAGGTAAATATATTCTGTGTATGACAGCAGTAGAGGTAAATATATTCTGTGTATGACAGCAGTAGAGGTAAATATATTCTGTGTATGACAGCAGTAGAGGTAAATATATTCTGTGTATGACAGCAGTAGAGGTAAATATATTCTGTGCATGACAGCAGTAGAAGTAAATACTAAATATATTCTGTGTATGACAGCAGTAGAGGTAAATATATTCTGTGTATGACAGCAGTAGAGGTAAATATATTATGTGTATGACAGCAGTAGAGGTAAATATATTCTGTGCATGACAGCAGTAGAAGTAAATACTAAATATATTCTGTGTATGACAGCAGTAGAGGTAAATATATTCTGTGTATGACAGCAGTAGAGGTAAATATATTCTGTGTATGACAGCAGTAGAGGTAAATATATTCTGTGTATGACAGCAGTAGAGGTAAATATAGTCTGTGTATGACAGCAGTAGAGGTAAATATATTCGGTGTATGACAGCAGTAGAGGTAAATATATTCTGTGTATGACAGCAGTAGAGGTAAATATATTCTGTGTATGACAGCAGTAGAGGTAAATATATTCTGTGTATGACAGCAGTAGAGGTAAATATATTCGGTGTATGACAGCAGTAGAGGTAAATATATTCAGTGTATGACAGCAGTAGAGGTAAATATATTCGGTGTATGACAGCAGTAGAGGTAAATATATTCTGTGTATGACAGCAGTAGAGGTAAATATATTCTGTGCATGACAGCAGTAGAGGTAAATATATTCTGTGTATGACAGCAGTAGAGGTAAATATATTCTGTGTATGACAGCAGTAGAGGTAAATATATTCTGTGTATGACAGCAGTAGAGGTAAATATATTCTGTGTATGACAGCAGTAGAGGTAAATATATTCTGTGCATGACAGCAGTAGAGGTAAATATATTCTGTGTATGACAGCAGTAGAGGTAAATATATTCTGTGCATGACAGCAGTAGAGGTAAATATATTCTGTGTATGACAGCAGTAGAGGTAAATATATTCTGTGTATAACAGCAGTAGAGGTAAATATATTCTGTGTATGACAGCAGTAGAGGTAAATATATTCTGTGTATGACAGCAGTAGAGGTAAATATATTCTGTGTATGACAGCAGTAGAGGTAAATATATTCTGTGCATGACAGCAGTAGAGGTAAATATATTCTGTGCATGACAGCAGTAGAGGTAAATATATGACGTGTATGACAGCAGTAGAGGTAAATATATTCTGTGCATGACAGCAGTAGAGGTAAATATATTCTGTGTATGACAGCAGTAGAGGTAAATATATTCTGTGTATGACAGCAGTAGAGGTAAATATATTCTGTGCATGACAGCAGTAGAGGTAAATATATTCTGTGTATGACAGCAGTAGAGGTAAATATATTCTGTGTATGACAGCAGTAGAGGTAAATATATTCTGTGCATGACAGCAGTAGAGGTAAATATATTCTGTGCATGACAGCAGTAGAGGTAAATATATGACGTGTATGACAGCAGTAGAGGTAAATATATTCTGTGCATGACAGCAGTAGAGGTAAATATAGTCTGTGTATGACAGCAGTAGAGGTAAATATATTCTGTGCATGACAGCAGTAGAGGTAAATATATTCTGTGTATGACAGCAGTAGAGGTAAATATAGTCTGTGTATGACAGCAGTAGAGGTAAATATATTCTGTGTATGACAGCAGTAGAGGTAAATATATTCTGTGCATGACAGCAGTAGAGGTAAATATAGTCTGTGTATGACAGCAGTAGAGGTAAATATATTCTGTGCATGACAGCAGTAGAGGTAAATATATTCTGTGTATGACAGCAGTAGAGGTAAATATCTTCTTGCATTTGTAGTGTGACTTCTCTGATGGAGATTAAAAGAACCTGGAGTTAAAGGCCCTACTAAAGCATTTCCCACACTTCACATTTCACTCCTGCATGTATGTGTGTGGCTCCATGACACTGAGTAGAACTCCTCCCACACAGTACACAGGTTGAATTATTTCTTTCCTGTGTGTGTGTGTGGGGGGACTTTCTGAAACCTTTTCTACATTAGCCACGTTGTTTGGGGCAGCGGTGGCCGAACGGTTTGCGGAGCGGTCTTGAACTCTTGATATCGGAAGGTCGCTAGTTCATATCCCCGGACCGGCACGTTAAAATGACCACCGTTGAAGTGCCCTTGGATAAGGCATTGAACCCCTACCATGAACCACCTTCTCTGGTGGTTTTTATTTTTCTTGACGGACGGCCGGACGCTTTCCCCAATGAAAGGGCTTCTCTCTGTATGGACGCAATGATGAGTCACAATATTGGTTAATAGTCTTTTTGATTGATTGATTGAAATATTTATTAACAGTTTGTAGAATTACAGTACTACATTTCAAGCACAAACTCAATACAAAGACTGTTAACTGTGAGTGGACGACCCAATTAAGCATTACACTTGTTTACAACAGGGTCCACATTGTTCAATTCATCAAAACATTTAGAGACATACAAATAGACATTTCTATATAGCTAAAGAACAGAACAGGAATTCATCATAAAGGAAGCAAAAAGGGAAAAGATACATACAGTGAGGGGAAATGGGGGGGTGGGGGTGGGGGGGATTCAGATTTTACAGAGGCCAGTTTCGAATTGCAGCCATCCGTAGGTGCCCTTTGAGAGCGGTTTTGAAGGAGTCAAGGGATTCACATGTCTTAATGACTGTTGGTAGGGCGTTCCACATTTTGGCATAGGCATAGGAGCGAAAATAATTTAGTCCCTTGTTTGTGCCGAATCTGGGTTGTACATGATTTGTTGCACTCCCTCTGGTGTTGTGGGTGTGGACTTCGTTTACATTAAGGAAGTATTTAGACAGGTACATGGGTATCTTGGTGGTGTAACGAATCTTGTGGACCAGACCCACTGCAAGTCCAAGATGCTGTACTCTGTCGTCGACCCTAAGCCATCCCAGCCTGTCAAAGTGGGCAGGGGTGAGGTGGGTTCGGGGGGTGAGGCCAAGTATAGGAGCCTGACCAGTTTGTTTTGGGAGGTCTGGAGCCTTGTTTTAAGGGCCTTTGAGGTGCTGTGATGGTGGAGATATTGGCCTGTATGACACCATTGAGAGACAGTTCAGGTGGTTGGTAAGGCTATACTTTTGTTGGGTTGACTAGTATTATGATTTCTGTTCTGTATTATTGTGTTTATATATTATGCTAGATTAAATGGTGACTGTTGGGCATTATACTATATTGTAATAGAGTTCAGCTGTTTGGTCATTGCAGGATGTAGCTATTATTCTGTGCACATCAATGACTCTGTTTGTCCATCATAGGTTCAAGTTGAAACGGCCCTGTAAAGGACTGTTGTCCCTTTTTCCTTTCTATTGTAGTTTTTATGTGTTTTGTGAAACAACCATTCTTCCCTATTTGTATTCCTCTCATCCAATAGGCCTACTTTTAACTATTTTTGATATACAAATAAAAGCCTTTTGTACCATTTTCATAAATAAAACTATTGTTATGCTTGTACCATACTTCTGTATCCTGTCAAATCTATTTATCTAGCGGGGGTTACATATAGGTCAAAGATGCAAGGATAATAAGTAGTCCTTTGGTGAGGACTGCCAGTGACCATGGAGCCCCTGACAGCATGGGCCCTGGCACAGACGAAATGTTTTTATAATCGCCCGCCTATAGTTCTGTCCGCCTTGGCAGGTTCTGTGTTCTGTCGCTGGGTCACCTATAGTTCTGTCCGCCTCGGCAGGTTCTGTGTTCTGTAGACAGACACTATAGTTCTGTGTTCTGTAGACAGACAATATAGTTCTGTCCGCCTCGGCAGGTTCTGTGTTCTGTAGACAGACACTACAGTTCTGTGTTCTGTAGACAGACACTATAGTTCTGTGTTCTGTAGACAGACAATATAGTTCTGTGTTCTGTAGACAGACACTATAGTTCTGTCCGCCTCGGCAGGTTCTGTGTTCTGTCGCTGGGTCACCTATAGTTCTGTCCGCCTCGTCAGGTTCTGTGTTCTGTAGACAGACACTATAGTTCTGTCCGCCTCGGCAGGTTCTGTGTTCTGTAGACAGACACTATAGTTCTGTGTTCTGTAGACAGACACTATAGTTCTGTGTTCTGTAGATAGACACTATAGTTCTGTGTTCTGTAGATAGACACTATAGCTCTGTCCGCCTCGGCAGGTTCTGTGTTCTGTCGCTGGGTCGCCTATAGTTCTGTCCGCCTTGGCAGGTTCTGTGTTCTGTAGACAGACACTACAGTTCTGTGTTCTGTAGACAGACACTATAGTTCTGTCCGCCTCGGCAGGTTCTGTGTTCTGTCGCTGGGTCACCTATAGTTCTGTCCGCCTCGGCAGGTTCTGTGTTCTGTAGACAGACACTATAGTTCTGTCCGCCTCGGCAGGTTCTGTGTTCTGTAGACAGACACTATAGTTCTGTCCGCCTCGGCAGGTTCTGTGTTCTGTAGACAGACACTATAGTTCTGTCCATCTCGGCAGGTTCTGTGTTCTGTAGCCAGACACTATAGTTCTGTGTTCTGTAGACAGACACTATAGTTCTGTCCGCCTCGGCAGGTTCTGTGTTCTGTAGACAGACACTATAGTTCTGTGTTCTGTAGACAGTCACTATAGTTCTGTGTTCTGTAGACAGACACTATAGTTCTGTCCGCCTCGGCAGGTTCTGTGTTCTGTAGACAGACACTATAGTTCTGTGTTCTGTAGACAGACACTATAGTTCTGTGTTCTGTAGACAGACACTATAGTTCTGTGTTCTGTAGACAGACACTATAGTTCTGTGTTCTGTAGACAGTCACTATAGTTCTGTGTTCTGTAGACAGACACTATAGTTCTGTGTTCTGTAGACAGACACTATAGTTCTGTGTTCTGTAGACAGTCACTATAGTTCTGTGTTCTGTAGACAGTCACTATAGTTCTGTGTTCTGTAGATAGACACTATAGTTCTGTGTTCTGTAGATAGACACTATAGTTCTGTCCGCCTCGGCAGGTTCTGTGTTCTGTCGCTGGGTCGCCTATAGTTCTGTCCGCCTTGGCAGGTTCTGTGTTCTGTAGACAGACACTATAGTTCTGTCCGCCTCGGCAGGTTCTGTGTTCTGTCGCTGGGTCGGCGGCAGGTTTCAACGGCAGGCTGGCGGCATCGCTGTTGCCAGCCATCCAGGGTGTTCTTGCTGGTGGTGGTTTCATATTGTGAAATAATAATAATACGTTTATTTATATAGTGCTGTACAACAAATTCACTAAAAAGGTTTTTGGCTACCAGGAAATGTGAACAAAGTACAGTAGGCTACTTACTTACTGTATGCATACTAGGGATGCACCGAAAGGGAAATTCTTGGCCGAAAACCGAATACCGAATATAGGAAACAGTTGGCCGAAAACCGAATACCGAATATCCGAATATGATTAATATTATACATCTTTTTTCCTACCATTGCTGTCATGGCCGTACCTTAAAGCTACCTGATTTATGGCAAAATAAATGTTTATGGCCAAACTTAACTTAAATAATAATCACTATTATGCGTCCATAAAACATTTATTCAGCCCTTTTGAAAGCATTAATTGCATACACTATTCGGTGATATATTTATATATTTTCTGCGGCCGAATATTGGGTGCATCACTAGTTAAAATAGTATGTTTATACAGAGTAAGTACAGAATAAATAATCTCTCAATCACCTGGTAATGACTGTGACACAGTCTTGTATCTGAAAGGTCAGAAATGCAGTCCTTGCAACCACAATGTTTCCAGCCAGACAGGTCTAGTCCAGAATGCCACTTAAGCACTATAAATACTTTGTTGTACAACAAATAGGAAAAAATGTTGACCTACAAGCTTGTAGATGTTCGGAAAATGTGAAAGATTTAGAAAGCTTTTGCCTATAATGCCATGTTGAAAGTGGTTATCACTTAACATACCTACACCCGCACAGTATCATTGGTATGAAGTGTAACTGAATATCGCTGTTTTAGTATCCTCACTTAACCCATTAACATGAGTTTGAATCTACAAATGTTATGTTAACTTAAATAATAATCACTATTATGGGTCCATAAAACATTTATTCAGCTCTTTTGAATGCATTAATTGCATACACTATTCGGTGATATATTTCCTGCCTATATTTTCTGCGGCCGAATATTCGGTGCATCACTAATGCATGCCCATACCTGGCAGGTGAAAACAAGCACCCAGATTAGGATTTCAATGCCTGATCTGCGGTGCCATGCAGACTTGGATGGTTAGAGAGAGAGAGAGAGAGAGAGAGAGATTTTATTTATTTATTTTATTATAACAAATCAATACAGTGCCTGCTTTTCTTTTTTTTTGCAAAAGAAACAGACCAAAAAGGTGTAGGCTGAAGCCTAAGCTTATAGTGCCTACCCTTCTAACAGATAAATGGCTTTCATAGGTAAAATACAACAAAGCAAACAGAAGGGAGAAAAAAACAACAACAAGAAAACAAACATAACATAAAACAAAGACAAACAGGACAATACAGTTAACAGGAACAAGTCAAAGAACAAAAACAACAAAACACAAAAACGAGAAAACAAAACATCATATCAATGTTCTATATGTATCAACTATTTTTGATCTGATACAATCCAATCCATTCCACAGCTTGACCCCTCTGACCGATATGCACCTCTCTCTGATGTTTGTTCTAGCATTTGTTTGTTTGAATATGGAAGTGCCTCTTAGGTTGTAGCGGCTTTCTCTAGGCCTCTTAGGTTGTAGCGGCTTTCTCTAGGCCTCTTAGGTTGTAGCGGCTTTCGCTAGGCCTCTTAGGTTGTAGCGGCTCTCTCTAGGCCTCTTAGGTTGTAGCGGCTCTCTCTAGGCCTCTTAGGTTGTAGCGGCTCTCTCTAGGCCTCTTAGGTTGTAGCGGCTCTCTCTAGGCCTCTTAGGTTGTAGCGGCTCTCTCTAGGCCTCTTAGGTTGTAGCGGCTCTCTCTCTAGGCCTCTTAGGTTGTAGCGGCTCTCTCTAGGCCTCTTAGGTTGTAGCGGCTCTCTCTCTAGGCCTCTTAGGTTGTAGCGGCTCTCTCTAGGCCTCTTAGGTTGTAGCGGCTCTCTCTCTAGGCCTCTTAGGTTGTAGCGGCTCTCTCTCTAGGCCTCTTAGGTTGTAGCGGCTCTCTCTCTAGGCCTCTTAGGTTGTAGCGGCTCTCTCTCTAGGCCTCTTAGGTTGTAGCGGCTCTCTCTCTAGGCCTCTTAGGTTGTAGCGGCTCTCTCTAGGCCTCTTAGGTTGTAGCGGCTCTCTCTAGGCCTCTTAGGTTGTAGCGGCTCTCTCTAGGCCTCTTAGGTTGTAGCGGCTCTCTCTCTAGGCCTCTTAGGTTGTAGTGGCTCTCTCTCTAGGCCTCTTAGGTTGTAGCGGCTCTCTCTCTAGGCCTCTTAGGTTGTAGCGGCTCTCTCTCTAGGCCTCTTAGGTTGTAGCGGCTCTCTCTAGGCCTCTTAGGTTGTAGCGGCTCTCTCTCTAGGCCTCTTAGGTTGTAGCGGCTCTCTCTCTAGGCCTCTTAGGTTGTAGCGGCTCTCTCTCTAGGCCTCTTAGGTTGTAGCGGCTCTCTCTCTAGGCCTCTTAGGTTGTAGCGGCTCTCTCTCTAGGCCTCTTAGGTTGTAGCGGCTCTCTCTCTAGGCCTCTTAGGTTGTAGCGGCTCTCTCTCTAGGCCTCTTAGGTTGTAGCGGCTCTCTCTCTAGACCTCTTAGGTTGTAGCGGCTCTCTCTAGGCCTCTTAGGTTGTAGCGGCTCTCTCTAGGCCTCTTAGGTTGTAGCGGCTCTCTCTAGGCCAGAACAGCTCTTGGATACAGCTCGGGCTCAGAGTTTTTGATTGATTGATAAATGTATTAACAGTTTGCAGAATTACAGTTACATTTCAAGCACAAACTCAATACAAAGACTGTTAACTGTGAGTGGATGACCCAATTAAGCATTACACTTGTTTACAACAGGGTCCACATTGTTCAATTCATCAAAACATTTAGAGACATACAAATAGACACTTCTATGTAGTTAAAGAACAGAACAGGAATTCATAATATAGGAAGCAAAAAAGGGAAAAGATACATATACAGTGAGGGGAAAAGGGGGGGGGGCGGTAGGGGGGATTCAGATTTTACAGCGGCCAGTTTCGAATTGCAGCCGTCCGTAGGTGCCCTTTGAGAGCGGTTTTGAAGGAGTCAAGGGATTCACATGTCTTAATGACTGTTGGTAGGGCGTTCCACATTTTGGTGGCATAGGAGCGAAAATAATTTAGTCCCTTGTTTGTGCCGAATCTGGGTTGTACATGGTTTGTTGTACTCCCTCTGGTGTTGTGGGTGTGGACTTCGTTTACATTAAGGAAGTATTTAGACAGGTACATGGGTATCTTGGTGGTGTATCGAATCTTGTGAACCAGACCCATTGCAAGATGCTGTACTCTGTCGTCGACCCTAAGCCATCCCAGCCTGTCAAAGTGGGCTGGGGTGAGGTCTGGAGCCTTGTTTTAAGGGCCTTTGAGGGGGAGGCATACTATGATCCGACGCTGGGTGCGCTGGGGGTCGGGAGAGGGTTGCGGTTAGGTTTAGGTGTCTGCCCCGGGGGAGGTTAGGGTTAGGGTGAGGGATGAGGTAGTTTGTCGTTCAATCCGTCAGATGAAAGTACTGCGCTCCCTTTGAGGTGCTATGTTACCAAGAGGTGGATGCATAGTCAAAGAAACCTTGTACGAGGGCTCCTGTTAAGGTCTTCAAGGTGTTTTTGCTGACCAGTGAGGAGATGCTGTAAAGGAATCTTGTTCTTTGATTGACTTTTTTTATTACGTTGGTGGCCATTTTATCACCGGAAAGATTGACCTCCAGGATGGAACCTAGGTAGGTAATTTGATCTTTTCGTGTGATAATATTGTCACCCACTCTAACCAAGAAGCCATCTGCCTTGCTGAGATTACTATTTGATCCGAAGAGAATGGATTAAGTTTTTCCCAGGTGTAAGGATAGTTTGTCATCAGCGAGCCAGGTGCAGATTCTACCGAGTTCAGAGCTGAGGGTCTTTTCAACCTGCAGTTTGTTCCTGTCCGAGACCAGCAGTGCTGAGTCATCTGCGAACAGGAACAAGTTGCAGTCACAAGCTGAAGTCATGTCGTTAATAGGGATGCGCCGATCCGATACTCGTATCGGAGATCGGCGCCGATCCAGGCTAAAATTCTAGATCGGGAATCGGTGGCAATGGGCCGATCCATTATCCGATCCAGTCAGATGCCGCTCCGTTCTCCCGTTGGAACTTGAGACATGCTCCTTCCCAGTGCGCACACACAGTCAAACAGCCCCCTCGCTCCCTCAGCCCTCTCCCTCCTGATCCTCGAGGGAGAGGAGGGGCTCGGGCTGCGCTCAGTCACTGTGCACTACACTAGTCTGTCTCGTTCTGTCCCGGGTGTCCCCCCGCTGTGTTCTTAACTTTTTTAGCAGGTCGCTCGTATTTCTTTATGTAAGATAAAGAATCCGATGAACACGGAGAGCCAAAGAGGACAGTTGCCAAAGCCTCCATTCAATTACATCCTACTTGTTGTTGCTGTTCCTCATGTTAGCGATAGCTGCTAAAGCTATCAACAGTAGCCTACCTACACAACATTGCTAGGCTAGCAAGCTAACGTTGCAGCAAAGGGATCGTTGGTGTGTGTGTGTGTGTGTGTGTGTGTGTGTGTGTGTGTGTGCGTGCGTGCGTGCGGGGATTCCGAATATTAAAATAATAATAGTAGTTTGAGTATGCTGGCCCACAGTAGCTACAGAATGTGCGTAGGGAGAGGGAACATATGGGGCTAATGCTGGCAATGATGCATTGAATAATATCTGAATAGAACATTAACTAGAGTTATAAAAGGAATAGAAACCAAAATGATGTGGTTGACTATCGTCAGAAATAAATTAAATTGTGGTTGTGCTTTACAACTTTCCTTTTATGTGTAGGCCTAGCTGGTTTATAATCCATAGTTACTATGTATAATAATAATAATAATAATATACATAGTAACTATGGATTATAAACCTAAAATAATAATTATTATAATAATTATAGGCATAATATTATTATGCATAGTAACTATGGATTATAAACCAAAAATAATAATTATAGGCATAATAATAATAAAACCCCCTAGTGGCCAAAGACGTAATCTGCGTATTAAATCAATAAAAACTATGAAAGTGCATAATACTGCACAGCTTTTATTTGTACTTAGAATGTTAAACCCTCAGAAATCGCCGTGGTTGACCAATATTATTAATCCACGTGTTAATAATATATTATATTTTTATATATAATATAATATATATAATAATGTATTAAATACATTACATTATACATTAGACATAGGGTATCGGATCGGTACTCTGGATCGGCAGATACTGGACCCCCATGTATCGGAATCGGTATCGAATGCCAAAAAGCCGGATCGGTGCATCCCTAGTCGTTAACATATATTAGGAACAGTAAAGGCCCTAGTATGCTTCCTTGTGGGACGCCACAGCTCACTGGGAGGGGGGGGGACAGTGTTCCGTTCACCTCCACCATCTGTTCTCTCCCCTCCAGGTAGGATTGCATCCAACTCGCTGATGTGCTATCAAAACCAATAGCTTTAAGCTTGTTAACCTGTATTGAGTGGTTCACGGTGTCAAAAGCCTTTTGGAGGTCCAGCATGACCATGCCGCAGTATTTTCCAGCATCCACCTTTGATGTGGTCGCTCAAATAGAGGAGGCATGTGTCAGTGGAGTGGGATGTTCTGAAACCAGATTGGAACTCGTACAGCAATTTATTAGTGGCAAAATACTTTTCAACCTGTTCATAGACTATTTTTTCCATCACTTTCGAGATGGAGCTTAGAATAGAAATTGGGCGGTAGTTGCCGGGTTCTAATTTACTCCCTTTTTTGTACAGTGGGGTTACTTTGGCCAGTTTAAAATCTTGGGGGACCTGTCCCTGTTTGGAGAGGTTTACTATGTGGGTGATGACTGGAGCTATGGAAATGGCTGGGTTTATTTCGATCTTTCAGAGGCAGACATTACACAAAAACAGTTTACTTTTTCTTTTTAGGTGATGGAAAAGACATAGGCAGAAGCTTAAAGCTTATTAGTGCCTATCCTTATCTCAATGTATTCCAAAATACTATTGAAGATAATTATGCATAACAATCAACATATAAACAAAACAAAACAAACAAATGACATTTATAGAAGAAGAAAAGAAAATTAAACAAACAAAAAACAAAAACAGAACACAGACAACGAGAAACAAGGAGGAAAAAATACAAAAACAGACAAAGCTACAATGTTATACCTTAGTCCAACACTACAGCATAACATATAATCCTGCATTGATGGAGTAGTACAGTGGTATAGCTATACAGTAGCTGTCATAAACTATACAGTCATGTAAATATAATGATATAATCCTGCATTGATGGAGTAGTACAGTGGTATAGCTATACAGTAGCTGTCATAAACTACAGTCATGTAAATATAATGATATATAGTTTTATCTGTCCCTGCCTTGGTGAGTAACATGATGGATAGATGTTATTTAGATTGTACTAAATAAGTGTTTTCTAAATAAGTATTTTAATTGTTTGTTACTATACTACCCTACCCAGTGTGAGTTCATGTGCCTGGAAGCGATGAGCTCATGTGCCAGAGGGGCCGATGTGAATGAACACAGACTCAAATAGGTATACATCATATCAAATTGTGGTTGCAATGATTTATTTGTTTAACTTTATAGTGTACTAAATGTTTTGTTTTCACTTCCTTATAGAAGTCACCACTGCTGTTTTGTTTAGACTGATTTTAGTGTTTGGTTTTATTTCATTGAGCCATTTCCTCTTGTTTTCCTGCATGCTGTGTGGTTCAGTGCGTGTGTTTAGTTTTGTTCTTAGTTTTTTAAGATATTGTTCACATTTTACTGCATTATATATATATATGAGATTGGACATTGGTCTAATAAATATTTGTTATTCCATACGGTTCTTAAAAGTTAATACATTCCTGTGTTTTGGAACTTTGTCTCAAGTCCTTATAAAGAAACTTGCATTTGTTGGGCGTAGTCATACCTAAAAGTAAATCCTTTGCTACACATGGTTACACTTAGAAAAAGATTAATCTACAAGGACTCAAAGTAAATCATAACATGTCAACAGTGGACTTTTATGAAACAAACACTTTGAGGATAGAAAGAGAATAATTCAATGTTGGTGAGTTTGACGTTGTTTAATACAATCAGAGAGGACTTTTCTGTTTGGATGAATGGGCTTCCATTGCACCTGTAGGTAGCACCTTGTCATTACCTTTAATATATGGTAAGATGGACGCTGTCTGCATGATTCTCTCTCTGTCACCAGGCTGGATTGTCCTGTTTTTAAACGTCGCAGCCATCAGATCTACAAGCTCACAGCCGCTGTGAGCTTGTAGATCTGCTCTTTTAGTGTGGGTCTGTGGGAGGAACGAGGAAGTGTCTCGTTCCCTCCCCCCCCCCCAAACAATCAGATCATCTTGGATCTTTTTCCTCTACTCGCCAGTTCTGGTCTTTTTCCTCTACTCTCCGGCCAGCTCTGCTCTGCTCTGCTTAAGGTCTACAGGTATTTATAAAATATACTTTATGCTGTTAGTATGTTGTGTTTACACTTAACCTGTGGTTTACAATAAGCCTACTACATGTATCTCTGAATATTGAATACTTAACGCTACCTATCCTTAAATATTTTCAATATTATTAGCCTGCACTTGTATTATGTCTTCTCTCTTCTGTAATCTCAGCATCATTGAAAATGAAGACTTTGCCTTTTTATAAGAAAACAAATAAAGGTTAAATTATGTACTTTTCTGAGTTTAAGTTAGTGACAGTGCAATATAATTTGTATTATACACCAAAGACAAGCCCCTTGGTATTTTATCTGTTGAATTATCCTCCATTTTCAATTAATCTGAACATTAAAGACATGACATGACATCATAGATAATACCCTTCTGAACTTTGGGTTAAAAGTTCTACTCATAATATCCTGCAGTATTTTGTCACAGGCCAGAAATGTATATAAAAATATATAACCAAAAAACGAAAATCTTGTGCTGCTGTTTTTGCTTGTAAAATGTGTTATATTGATTTTGGCAACACAAAATCTTTATGTCAGAAATACATATACCTAACATCTGAAACAAGTACTGGTGCCTTAGTTTACTCATACGTTAATCTAGATCATGAAATGTTGCAAATTTGTTTAAAAAAAAGTAAACGCTTCAACTAACGTTATTGGCACCCAGCACACTGAAACATAGTAAATCGATCCTAAAGCTTATGTTTCATACATTGAAAATGTCACAACCTACTGTGTAATGATAGGTAGAATAAAAAGCAGTGCACCTTATTTCAACATATTGTATGCAACATTTATTAAAGTACCACAAACTGTCACAGCATCTGACATCTCAGCAATAGTCCCGGGCCTTACGGATATTTCCATGCCAATCAATATTAAAGGGACATAATTTGGCCCGGATGTAGCCCAGGGCATGCTCTAATGATTAAGCTAGGGCGCCCGAGCCTGTGACCTTCGGGGTCGCCATGGCGGACAAATCCAATACTGGCTACCTAAAACAGTTTTGGCTGCAACATTTGAACCAGATGAGCTACAAATGCGGTGTCTATTTATTTAGTTATTTGACCTTTACAAACATGTTGGAATACTTATCATTACAATGGGGTGTGTCTGGTACACTAATTTCCATTTCCAAGATGGTGGCTATGTGAAAACGAGTTATAACTTAACTTTTGACACTTTCAGTCAAGTCTATGCATGTATTTTAATCATTAGAAACACATTGGAATGTTCCAATTCATGATTAAATATATCTAGAACACACCATTATGGTGTACATCTTCATCGCTGTATGCACCTAAACCATCCACTCCATGTGAGCTCCCCACGACGGAGCCCGCGTCTTCCTCACCAGCCATTTGCAGCATCCTGTTGCATACGCTAAAATATCTGAGCATTCGAGAAGAACACGTCATCAGTGCATCAGAGTAGTCAGAAACGGGTCTCATGGTCACAGCTTACGTATTTCCTGTAGGCGGACTCGACATAGCTGCAGGGTTTAAACCCTCACCAGGCGCACCTCTTCTACTACAGTGAATGGTAGAGTGACTGATGTTAGTCTGCCTCAAGTCAAAGGTTACTCTTTTAACTGCTTTTTACTAACACTTAACATTACAAAGATGCCCAGAACATCGAGATGAACCTGTTTAGTTTATGGCTGCTCCAACAGCATTTGGCAACATAAAAAAAGAAAAGAAAACGGAATGTCAAAATATCCACCGCAGGGTCTGAGACCAGAGCCATTGAGTAATGGGTGAGACGAAGCAGTGAAAGGTCATACTAAGCATTTAAAGTAGCATTTAAATGACTCAATGGCTCTGGTCTCAGACCCCGCGGTGGATATTTTGACATTCCGTTTGTTTTGTTTTTTGGAATGTTGCCACTACTGCTGGAGCAGCCATAAACTAAACAGGTTAATCGCGATGTAAGTTGCGACCATGAGACCCGTTTCTGAATTCGCCCCAGGGTGTCAAGGTGTATGAATGCCTTGTTTAGCATGTAGAATAGATGACATCATCAAACATCAAACCCAATGTCCACCTGGTATGCAAACTGAAGGGGGCAAACTTTATACATGTGGTGGGGAGCTCAGAGTGGAAAGTAGGCTTTCTAATAACACAAGCCGCCTTTGTATTGGTGAGTATAGGTAAAACGTATTTATATTTCCGCAACAGAGGAGAGGCTGGTCTGCATTTTATGCGAGCACAGGAAGACAACAGTCCCATAGCTCTAATGAAGGCATTAGACTAGATCTATACTATTACTATACTATACTATACTGTTACGCCAACACCTATGTATGGGCGATTGGGCGTAAATACTGTAGGTGGTTCTGGACAACTACCTATCCAATCACATCGACATCGGACATGAACATGTACCTGGAGTCAGCAGCAACGCACACGCCGAGTTTAAAGTTGGTCGGTTGGACGATTTTCGAGATACGTCTACTAGATGGACATGTATGTGCACGTACAGAGATGTTGTGCATTCATTATTTAATACTCCTATCTGTATCAATAGGAATGTGTATATTAGAGTGTTCTAGATAGATGTAATCATACATCAGAGCATTTTAATGTGTTTAAAATAGACACCACGTTTGTCAAAAATGTCAAAGGTTCCAGACACACCCAATCATAATGATAAAAAACTCTGGGG
>NC_139705.1:55352022-55446370 GCF_964188405.1 Protomyctophum parallelum | reverse complement strand
TGGACAGTAAAAAATAAAAAACAGTGGACAGTAAAATAAACAGTGGGCAGTAAAATAAACAGTGGACAGTAAAATAAACAGTGTACAGTAAAATAAAACTGGACAGTAAAATAAACAGTGTACAGTAAAATAAACAGTGTACAGTAAAATAAACAGTGTACAGTAAAATAAACAGTGTACAGTAAAATAAACAGTGGACAGTAAAATAAACAGTGTACAGTAAAATAAACAGTGTACAGTAAAATAAACAGTGTACAGTAAAATAAACAGTGTACAGTAAAATAAACAGTGGACAGTAAAATAAACAGTGGACAGTAAAATAAACAGTGGACAGTAAAATAAACAGTGGACAGTAAAATAAACAGTGTACAGTAAAATAAACAGTGTACAGTAAAATAAACAGTGGACAGTAAAATAAACAGTGGACAGTAAAATAAACAGTGGACAGTAAAATAAACAGTGTACAGTAAAATAAACAGTGTACAGTAAAATAAAACAGTGTACAGTAAAATAAACAGTGGACAGTAAAATAAACAGTGGACAGTAAAATAAACAGTGGACAGTAAAATAAACAGTGGACAGTAAAATAAACAGTGGACAGTAAAATAAACAGTGGACAGTAAAATAAACAGTGGACAGTAAAATAAACAGTGTACAGTAAAATAAACAGTGTACAGTAAAATAAACAGTGGACAGTAAAATAAACAGTGTACAGTAAATAAACAGTGGACAGTAAAATAAACAGTGTACAGTAAAATAAACAGTGTACAGTAAAATAAACAGTGTACAGTAAAATAAACAGTGGACAGTAAAATAAACAGTGGACAGTAAAATAAACAGTGGACAGTAAAATAAACAGTGGACAGTAAAATAAACAGTGGACAGTAAAATAAACAGTGGACAGTAAAATAAACAGTGGACAGTAAAATAAACAGTGTACAGTAAAATAAACAGTGTACAGTAAAATAAACAGTGGACAGTAAAATAAACAGTGGACAGTAAAATAAACAGTGTACAGTAAATAAACAGTGGACAGTAAAATAAACAGTGGACAGTAAAATAAACAGTGGACAGTAAAATAAACAGTGGACAGTAAAATAAACAGTGGACAGTAAAATAAACAGTGGACAGTAAAATAAACAGTGTACAGTAAAATAAACAGTGCACAGTAAAATAAACAGTGTACAGTAAAATAAACAGTGTACAGTAAAATAAACAGTGTAAAGTAAAATAAACAGTGGACAGTAAAATAAACAGTGGACAGTAAAATAAACAGTGGACAGTAAATAAACAGTGTACAGTAAAATAAACAGTGGACAGTAAAATAAACAGTGGACAGTAAAATAAACAGTGTACAGTACAATAAACAGTGGACAGTAAAATACACAGTGGACAGTAAAATAAACAGTGGACAGTAAAATAAACAGTGGACAGTAAAATAAACAGTGGACAGTAAAATAAACAGTGGACAGTAAAATAAACAGTGTACAGTAAAATAAACAGTGTACAGTAAAATAAACAGTGGACAGTAAAATAAACAGTGGACAGTAAAATAAACAGTGGACAGTAAAATAAACAGTGGACAGTAAAATAAACAGTGGACAGTAAAATAAACAGTGTACAGTAAAATAAACAGTGGACAGTAAAATAAACAGTGGACAGTAAAATAAACAGTGGACAGTAAAATAAACAGTGGACAGTAAAATAAACAGTGGACAGTAAAATAAACAGTGGACAGTAAAATAAACAGTGTACAGTAAAATAAACAGTGCACAGTAAAATAAACAGTGTACAGTAAAATAAAC
The DNA here is from genome assembly GCF_964188405.1 of Protomyctophum parallelum. NCBI lineage: Eukaryota > Metazoa > Chordata > Actinopteri > Myctophiformes > Myctophidae > Protomyctophum > Protomyctophum parallelum. The sequence continues at coordinate 55,444,565 of NC_139705.1, read as the reverse complement.
AGTGTACAGTAAAATAAACAGTGTAAAGTAAAATAAACAGTGGACAGTAAAATAAACAGTGGACAGTAAAATAAACAGTGTACAGTAAAATAAACAGTGGACAGTAAAATAAACAGTGGACAGTAAAATAAACAGTGTACAGTACAATAAACAGTGGACAGTAAAATACACAGTGGACAGTAAAATAAACAGTGGACAGTAAAATAAACAGTGGACAGTAAAATAAACAGTGGACAGTAAAATAAACAGTGGACAGTAAAATAAACAGTGTACAGTAAAATAAACAGTGTACAGTAAAATAAACAGTGTACAGTAAAATAAACAGTGTACAGTAAAATAAACAGTGGACAGTAAAATAAACAGTGGACAGTAAAATAAACAGTGGACAGTAAAATAAACAGTGTACAGTAAAATAAACAGTGGACAGTAAAATAAACAGTGTACAGTAAAATAAACAGTGGACAGTAAAATAAACAGTGGACAGTAAAATAAACAGTGGACAGTAAAATAAACAGTGGACAGTAAAATAAACAGTGGACAGTAAAATAAACAGTGGACAGTAAAATAAACAGTGTACAGTAAAATAAACAGTGGACAGTAAAATAAACAGTGGACAGTAAAATAAACAGTGTACAGTAAAATAAACAGTGGACAGTAAAATACACAGTGGACAGTAAAATAAACAGTGGACAGTAAAATAAACAGTGGACAGTAAAATAAACAGTGGACAGTAAAATAAACAGTGGACAGTAAAATAAACAGTGTACAGTAAAATAAACTGGACAGTAAAATAAACAGTGTACAGTAAAATAAACAGTGTACAGTAAAATAAACAGTGTACAGTAAAATAAACAGTGTACAGTAAAATAAACAGTGGACAGTAAAATAAACAGTGGACAGTAAAATAAACAGTGGACAGTAAAATAAACAGTGGACAGTAAAATAAACAGTGGACAGTAAAATAAACAGTGGACAGTAAAATAAACAGTGGACAGTAAAATAAACAGTGGACAGTAAAATAAACAGTGTACAGTAAAATAAACAGTGTACAGTAAAATAAACAGTGTACAGTAAAATAAACAGTGGACAGTAAAATAAACAGTGGACAGTAAAATAAACAGTGGACAGTAAAATAAACAGTGGACAGTAAAATAAAACAGTGTACAGTAAAATAAACAGTGTACAGTAAAATAAACAGTGGACAGTAAAATAAACAGTGGACAGTAAAATAAACAGTGGACAGTAAAATAAACAGTGGACAGTAAAATAAACAGTGGACAGTAAAATAAACAGTGGACAGTAAAATAAACAGTGTACAGTAAAATAAACAGTGTACAGTAAAATAAACAGTGGACAGTAAAATAAACAGTGGACAGTAAAATAAACAGTGGACAGTAAAATAAACAGTGGACAGTAAAATAAACAGTGGACAGTAAAATAAACAGTGGACAGTAAAATAAACAGTGGACAGTAAAATAAACAGTGGACAGTAAAATAAACAGTGGACAGTAAAATAAACAGTGGACAGTAAAATAAACAGTGGACAGTAAAATAAACAGTGGACAGTAAAATAAACAGTGTACAGTAAAATAAACAGTGGACAGTAAAATAAACAGTGGACAGTAAAATAAACAGTGGACAGTAAAATAAACAGTGGACAGTAAAATAAACAGTGCACAGTAAAATAAACAGTGCACAGTAAAATAAACAGTGTACAGTAAAATAAACAGTGTACAGTAAAATAAACAGTGTAAAGTAAAATAAACAGTGGACAGTAAAATAAACAGTGGACAGTAAAATAAACAGTGGACAGTAAAATAAACAGTGTACAGTAAAATAGACAGTGGACAGTAAAATAAACAGTGGACAGTAAAATAAACAGTGTACAGTAAAATAAACAGTGGACAGTAAAATACACAGTGGACAGTAAAATAAACAGTGGACAGTAAAATAAACAGTGGACAGTAAAATAAACAGTGGACAGTAAAATAAACAGTGTACAGTAAAATAAACAGTGGACAGTAAAATAAACAGTGTACAGTAAAATAAACAGTGTACAGTAAAATAAACAGTGTACAGTAAAATAAACAGTGTACAGTAAAATAAACAGTGTACAGTAAAATAAACAGTGGACAGTAAAATAAACAGTGTACAGTAAAATAAACAGTGGACAGTAAAATAAACAGTGTACAGTAAAATAAACAGTGGACAGTAAAATAAACAGTGGACAGTAAAATAAACAGTGGACAGTAAAATAAACAGTGGACAGTAAAATAAACAGTGGACAGTAAAATAAACAGTGTACAGTAAAATAAACAGTGGACAGTAAAATAAACAGTGGACAGTAAAATAAACAGTGTACAGTAAAATAAACAGTGGACAGTAAAATACACAGTGGACAGTAAAATAAACAGTGGACAGTAAAATAAACAGTGGACAGTAAAATAAACAGTGGACAGTAAAATAAACAGTGGACAGTAAAATAAACAGTGTACAGTAAAATAAACTGGACAGTAAAATAAACAGTGTACAGTAAAATAAACAGTGTACAGTAAAATAAACAGTGTACAGTAAAATAAACAGTGGACAGTAAAATAAACAGTGGACAGTAAAATAAACAGTGTACAGTAAAATAAACAGTGGACAGTAAAATAAACAGTGGACAGTAAAATAAACAGTGGACAGTAAAATAAACAGTGTACAGTAAAATAAACAGTGGACAGTAAAATAAACAGTGGACAGTAAAATAAACAGTGGACAGTAAAATAAACAGTGGACAGTAAAATAAACAGTGGACAGTAAAATAAACAGTGGACAGTAAAATAAACAGTGTACAGTAAAATAAACAGTGTACAGTAAAATAAACAGTGTACAGTAAAATAAACAGTGTACAGTAAAATAAACAGTGGACAGTAAAATAAACAGTGTACAGTAAAATAAACAGTGTACAGTAAAATAAAACAGTGTACAGTAAAATAAACAGTGGACAGTAAAATAAACAGTGGACAGTAAAATAAACAGTGGACAGTAAAATAAACAGTGGACAGTAAAATAAACAGTGGACAGTAAAATAAACAGTGGACAGTAAAATAAACAGTGTACAGTAAAATAAACAGTGTACAGTAAAATAAACAGTGGACAGTAAAATAAACAGTGGACAGTAAAATAAACAGTGGACAGTAAAATAAACAGTGGACAGTAAAATAAACAGTGTACAGTAAAATAAAACAGTGTACAGTAAAATAAACAGTGGACAGTAAAATAAACAGTGGACAGTAAAATAAACAGTGGACAGTAAAATAAACAGTGGACAGTCAAATAAACAGTGGACAGTAAAATAAACAGTGGACAGTAAAATAAACAGTGGACAGTAAAATAAACAGTGGACAGTAAAATAAACAGTGGACAGTAAAATAAACAGTGGACAGTAAAATAAACAGTGGACAGTAAAATAAACAGTGGACAGTAAAATAAACAGTGGACAGTAAAATAAACAGTGTACAGTAAAATAAACAGTGGACAGTAAAATAAACAGTGGACAGTAAAATGAACAGTGTACAGTAAAATAAACAGTGTACAGTAAAATAAACAGTGGACAGTAAAATAAACAGTGGACAGTAAAATAAACAGTGGACAGTAAAATAAACAGTGCACAGTAAAATAAACAGTGTACAGTAAAATAAACAGTGTACAGTAAAATAAACAGTGTACAGTAAAATAAACAGTGGACATTAAAATAAACAGTGGACAGTAAAATAAACAGTGGACAGTAAAATAAACAGTGTACAGTAAAATAAACAGTGGACAGTAAAATAAACAGTGGACAGTAAAATAAACAGTGTACAGTAAAATAAACAGTGGACAGTAAAATACACAGTGGACAGTAAAATAAACAGTGGACAGTAAAATAAACAGTGGACAGTAAAATAAACAGTGGACAGTAAAATAAACAGTGGACAGTAAAATAAACAGTGGACAGTAAAATAAACAGTGGACAGTAAAATAAACAGTGTACAGTAAAATAAACAGTGTACAGTAAAATAAACAGTGTACAGTAAAATAAACAGTGGACAGTAAAATAAACAGTGGACAGTAAAATAAACAGTGGACAGTAAAATAAACAGTGGACAGTAAAATAAACAGTGGACAGTAAAATAAACAGTGTACAGTAAAATAAACAGTGTACAGTAAAATAAACAGTGGACAGTAAAATAAACAGTGGACAGTAAAATAAACAGTGGACAGTAAAATAAACAGTGGACAGTAAAATAAACAGTGGACAGTAAAATAAACAGTGGACAGTAAAATAAACAGTGGACAGTAAAATAAACAGTGTACAGTAAAATAAACAGTGGACAGTAAAATAAACAGTGGACAGTAAAATAAACAGTGTACAGTAAAATAAACAGTGGACAGTAAAATACACAGTGGACAGTAAAATAAACAGTGGACAGTAAAATAAACAGTGGACAGTAAAATAAACAGTGTACAGTAAAATAAACTGGACAGTAAAATAAACAGTGTACAGTAAAATAAACAGTGTACAGTAAAATAAACAGTGTACAGTAAAATAAACAGTGGACAGTAAAATAAACAGTGGACAGTAAAATAAACAGTGGACAGTAAAATAAACAGTGTACAGTAAAATAAACAGTGGACAGTAAAATAAACAGTGGACAGTAAAATAAACAGTGTACAGTAAAATAAACAGTGTACAGTAAAATAAACAGTGGACAGTAAAATAAACAGTGGACAGTAAAATAAACAGTGGACAGTAAAATAAACAGTGGACAGTAAAATAAACAGTGGACAGTAAAATAAACAGTGGACAGTAAAATAAACAGTGTACAGTAAAATAAACAGTGTACAGTAAAATAAACAGTGGACAGTAAAATAAACAGTGTACACTAAAATAAAACAGTGTACAGTAAAATAAACAGTGTACAGTAAAATAAACAGTGGACAGTAAAATAAACAGTGGACAGTAAAATAAACAGTGGACAGTAAAATAAACAGTGGACAGTAAAATAAACAGTGGACAGTAAAATAAACAGTGGACAGTAAAATAAACAGTGGACAGTAAAATAAACAGTGGACAGTAAAATAAACAGTGGACAGTAAAATAAACAGTGTACAGTAAAATAAACAGTGGACAGTAAAATAAACAGTGGACAGTAAAATAAACAGTGGACAGTAAAATAAACAGTGTACAGTAAAATAAACAGTGTGTAACGGTTTGGTAATTAAATGTAACTGTTACTCTTTTTTATATTACGGGATATTGACTGATCTCCTTTAGACACAACTGATTTAAGTAGAATGACAGGATTAGCTTACTAGACAATAGACAAACAGCAAACAAACTCATGAGAACACAGCGAAGTGGTGATGAAGTAATGTGGCTCTTTATCCAACCAAATGAAATAATAATAATAATACAGACAGGTATAAACCCCCACAAAATCAAATGAATGATCTGAAAGTTATGAATCCGTTTGAACCGAATGTCCGCGATTCGCGCACGCACGCACGCACGCACGTACGCCCGCTAAATAGTTTATTAGATAGGTCTGTAAGAAAAGAGTAATTAAAGTCCGCGTCTCGTGCACGCCCGCACGCTCCTATATTGTTCCTTATCGCTCCGTAAATCCACACGGCTCCAAAACGTCCCAGAAAGAGGGAAAACCGAAATGTCACTCCAAAAAGTTATCCAAAAGGAAAAGGGATCCCCAGAAGCGATATAATCCAAACGTAATTATTCCAAATGCAAACAACAACAGTGGATCCTCGCGGGGTGTAAAATAAATATAAACGGTCTCACCCAGTCTTTTCTGTGTTGCAGTATAGGGTGCTGCAGTGTGGCCTTAGCTATTTTCCACCTATAGCGTTCGAGCAGAGTCTATTATTTAATAAATAATTAATCAAACTGATCCAGGTCTCTCGTGGACTTCCTGAACGGTTTGTCTCTCTCGTTTGGTTCCTCCCGCGGGCCGGCGACCAACGCCTCTTTTGTCGTGCGTCAGACAGCCTCGGACCCGTCAATCAAAACAATCCCCTCAAATCATAACATAGGCTTTCAAAACCCCCTTAAACAATAACAAAATAAAACATCTTAGGGCCTTACCCTTAAGGGATGGCGTTAAATAAGGACCATTATATATATATATGACATACACTTTTAAATGCCATAAATAAAATAAATCCTTTTCATAACATGTGTGGCAGCGCTACATAGACCCCCCCTCCAGCCATCGGCTACTAGGGTGAGGTACCATAGAACCTTTTTATATTAACCACATTTACAGTGTCCTGTTTATCAGGTGGGTTATTCCATCTAATTCGGTAATTCACCGGCCCTAATCTTCTCAGTACTTTAGCTGGCCCCTACCACTTGGGCGCTAGCTTGGCGGAGAACTTGTCGCTGGCCTTCGAGAGAGGATGAGTCCTGACCCAGACTAGGTCACCCGTTTGAAAGTGCGCTTCTTTCCTGCGGGCATTATAATACCTAGCTTGTCTAGCCTGGTGCACACCCACTCTCCTCTTGACCTCCTCCGCCATCTTCTGTAGTCTCTCCACCAGGTTATATGCGGCTTGGTCTGCAGGAGATGGTGGTTTATTGATCAGCCTCTCCAGTGGGCCTTGGAGCTTCCGACCCAAGGCCAACTCAGCAGGGACTTTCCCAGTGGTTTCCTGGTGAGCTGTGTTGAGGGCGAAGCGGAACTCTGGTAGCCACTGGTCCCAGGTGTTATGGTGCTGGCCGACGAATGATGCGATCATGGTTTTCAATGTCCGGTTGATGCGTTCTGTAAGGTTGGTTTGTGGGTGGTAACTGGTGGTGAGTTTCTGGACAACACCCCAAGCCTTGCAGAGGTCCATCAGCAAGTTGGCAGTGAATTGAGGTCCTCTGTCCGAAACGAGGTACGAGGGCACCCCCCAGCGGGTGAAGATTTCCTCCCTGAGGATTTTGATGAGACGAGGTGTTTTGCTGTCTCTCAAGGGGAACATCTCCACCCATTTGGAATAATAGTCCACCACCACCAAGAGGTAAACGTTTCCGGCTTTGCTCCTGGGGAATGGACCCATCAGGTCGATGCCTAACATTACTCCGGGAGCGGTGACTTGAGTGCTCTGTAGTAGCCCTGCCGGCTTGGTGTTGCTTGCCTTGTATTGCTGGCAGGTCACAAAAGTCTTTGTGTGATCCCATACGTCCTTCCGGACCGTTGGCCACCAGGCTACCTCCAGCACTCGTAAGAGGGTCTTCAGGCGACCCAGATGACCACCCAACGGATTGTCGTGGAAGTACCGCAGGAATTCTGCCACCAGAGTCTGCGGGACGACCAACTGCCACTTTTCTCCCTGGTTCTTCACCGGTACTCTTCGGTACAATAGGCCTTGGTGGTCACAGAAGCCGATGCGATCGGGTGGAGATGTTGTCCGACCGCTGTCTCTCCTCAGGTCCATCACACCCTGGTCTGTTCCTTGGGCCGCCGCCAATTCTGCCAATGTGGTCGGCAAATCCGAGGGGCTTTTCGAGGACATGACAAGACAGGGTGAGGAGTGAATGGAGAGTGGTTCGTAAGCACGGGACAGTGCATCCGGGGCGACGTTAAGACAACCCTTCCGATAATGAACCTTGAAGCTGAACTGTTGCAGTCGGAGTATCCAACGCGTCAGTCGAGAGGTGGTCTTCGGGCAGTTGAAAGCCCAGGACAGTGCGGCGTGGTCCGTGAAGACTGTGAAGTCTGGTCCCTCCAGATAGTGCCTCCACTTTTCCACAGCCCAGACCACGGCCAGGCACTCCTTCTCCGAAGTGGAATAATTCCGCTCCGGGCCTCGGAGTCCCCTCGACGCGTAAGCAATTACATGCTCACCATCATCGGTGGTCTGGGAGAGGATGGCTCCGAGACCCACTTCACTGGCGTCCGTGTGTACCTGAAATGGAAGTGAGGTATTGGGTTGCGCCAACACTGGCGAGCTCTGCAACGCCTGCTTCAGAGCTTCCATGCTATCTTGACACTCGCTGGTCCAGTTCCATTCCACTCCCTTCCTCTTCAGATTGTTGAGAGGGGCTGCCATGTCCGCAAAACGGGGAATGAACTTGTGATACCATCCCGCAAGCCCCAGGAAACGCTGCACAGCCTTTAGATCCTGAGGGACAGGATAGTCAGACACAGCTTGGGTCTTGGATGGATCAACCTCCACGCCTCTGTCGGAGACGATGTGTCCCAAAAACTTCAGCTCTCGCTTGAAAAAGTGGCACTTCTTCATGTTGAGGCTGAGATTGGCGGCATGTAACTTCTGGAAGACGGATTCCAAGTCTCGAAGATGTTGTTCTTTGGAGTGAGAGTAGACTATGATGTCATCGATATACACAAAGCATAGCTTTCCCCTCAATTCCGCCAAGACCGTCTCCATCAGTCTCTGAAAGGAGGCTGCAGCATTCCGCAGACCGAATGTCATAGCCTTAAACTGGAAAAGTCCAAGAGAGGTTATGAAAGCAGTCTTCGCCTTGCTTTCATCTGCCATCGCCACCTGCCAGTAACCAGACTGCAAGTCCAAGGAACTGAACCATGAGGCCCCTTCCAAGGACTCAAGGATATCATGTATGATGGGCATCGGATAAGCGTCTGGCAGTGTCTTGGCATTCACCCTTCGGTAGTCCACACAGAATCTGTAGGACCCGTCTGGTTTGTTCACCAGAACTACAGGTGATGACCAAGCTGACTGTGACGGCTCAATGATCCCATCTACCAGCATCTTCTCCACATGTTCCTCAATGACCTTCTTCTTCTGAGGAGACACACGATACGCCTTGGATCGTACAGGCACTTCATCCTGCACGAAGATGGTGTGTTTCACCACCGATGTCTTCCCCAGTTTACTGGAGGTGACAGCAGGCCAGTCACCCATGAGCCGTTGTAGCTCCTCCGGACAGTCCGTGTCATAAGGAACCTGTAACTCTGGGTTGACCGTAGATGCCCAGCAATCTCTCATCTCCCCTGGAGGCAAGGCGTAGTAGAGGAGGATGCCTGGTTGGTAGACGATGGTGGGAGACTTGTCCCACAAGCTGGAATTGGCCTTCTGGCTTAAGAAAGGATAATAGGTGTAACCTTTTCCAGTCTTCAAACCATAACTATTCTTAGCCAGATCAAGAATGGCACCAGTGGCTGCAAGGAAGTCTAGCCCAAGGATCAGTGGGAACACAAGATGGCGATCTTGCATCACATGGGTGTCGATGGTTCTTTTCACACCATGCCAGTCGAACCTGAGATCTTTCTTGCCCAGGGCTCGATGAGCTGAGCCATCAGCTAGGACAAAACCCTGCCTGGTAAACGGTAAGGTTTCGTCTGGTAGCATGACTTGCTTCCACAGACTTTCCCTAATCAGGGTGAAAGAACTCCCAGTGTCCACCACTGCCTCAACTGGGATTCCCTTGATGGTAACCGGGACCAAGAGGAGCTTGTTTTCGTTATTTTTGTAGCTCTTGTTTTGCACTAGAGAAAGCTCTGCAATGGTCTTCGCCGACTGTTTCTTCTCCTTCTTGCCCTGTTTGTCAGTACTCGCCTTCACCCTCTGCCAGTAGTCCTGGGTTCCTGAGAAGTCCTTCTCCACCATGGACCCCACCTTTACTAGCTCGGTCACTGTCGTCACAGTGCCCCGCAGGCAGCCAGCCACTTTAGGGTTGATGTTACTCAAGATGCGTCTCACTATATCTTCCTCTGGCATGTCTCGCTTCCACTTGAGGCACAGTGCACGATAATCGTATGCGAAATCCCTGAGACATTGCTCTGGTTTCTGCACCATGGACCTCAGTCTCTCCTCCACTTCTGTCATGTAGTCAGAGGAGAGGAAAGCGGACATGAAGGCACTTCTAAATGAGACCCAATCGTGGACATGGCTTTTTGCAGCCTGCCACCAGCTGAGTGCCGGCCCCTTGAAGACGGAAGACAGGGCTCCCAAAAGTTCACGGTTGGAGAGGGGTCTTAAGGCTTACCATATGTAACGGTTTGATAATTAAATATAACTGTTACTCTTTTTTATATTACGGGATATTGACTGATCTCCTTTAGACACAACTGATTTAAGTAGAATGACAGGATTAGCTTACTAGACAATAGACAAACAGCAAACAAACTCATGAGAACACAGCGAAGTGGTGATGAAGTAATGTGGCTCTTTATCCAACCAAATGAAATAATAATAATAATACAGACAGGTATAAACACCCACAAAATCAAATGAATGATCTGAAAGTTATGAATCCGTTTGAACCGAATGTCCGCGATTCGCGCACGCACGCACGCCCGCACGCACGCCCGCTAAATAGTTTATTAGATAGGTCTGTAAGAAAATAGTAATTAAAGTCCGCGTCTCGTGCACGCCCGCACGCTCCTATATTGTTCCTTATCGCTCCGTAAATCCACAAGGCTCCAAAACGTCCCAGAAAGAGGGAAAACCGAAATGTCACTCCAAAAAGTTATCCAAAAGGAAAAGGGATCCCCAGAAGCGATATAATCCAAACGTAATTATTCCAAATGCAAACAACAACAGTGGATCCTCGCGGGGTGTAAAATAAATATAAACGGTCTCACCCAGTCTTTTCTGTGTTGCAGTATAGGGTGCTGCAATGTGGCCTTAGCTATTTTCCACCTATAGCGTTCGAGCAGAGTCTATTATTTAATAAATAATTAATCAAACTGATCCAGGTCTCTCGTGGACTTCCTGAACGGTTTGTCTCTCTCGTTTGGTTCCTCTCGCGGGCCGGCGACCAACGCCTCTTTTGTCGTGCGTCAGACAGCCTCCGCCCCGTCAATCAAAACAATCCCCTCAAATCATAACATAGGCTTTCAAAACACCCCTTAAACAATAACAAAATAAAACATCTTAGGGCCTTACCCTTAAGGGATGGCGTTAATTAAGGACCATTATATATATATATGACATACACTTTTAAATGCCATAAATAAAATAAATCCTTTTCTTAACATGTGTGGCAGCGCTACATAGACCCCCCCTCCAGCCATCGGCTACTAGGGTGAGGTACCATAGAACCTTTTTATATTAACCACATTTACAGTGTCCTGTTTATCAGGTGGGTTATTCCATCCAATTCGGTAATTCACCGGCCCTAATCTTCTCAGTACTTTAGCTGGCCCCTCCCACTTGGGCGCTAGCTTGGCGGAGAACTTGTCGCTGGCCTTCGAGAGAGGATGAGTCCTGACCCAGACTAGGTCACCCGTTTGAAAGTGCGCTTCTTTCCTGCGGGCATTATAATACCTAGCTTGTCTAGCCTGGTGCACACCCACTCTCCTTTTGACCTCCTCCGCCATCTTCTGTAGTCTCTCCACCAGGTTATATGCGGCTTGGACTGCAGGAGACGGTGGTTTATTGATCAGCCTCTCCAGTGGGCCTTGGAGCTTCCGACCCAAAGCCAACTCAGCAGGGACTTTCCCAGTGGTTTCCTGGTGAGCTGTGTTGAGGGCGAAGCGGAACTCTGGTAGCCACTGGTCCCAGGTGTTATGGTGCTGGCCGACGAATGATGCAATCATGGTTTTCAATGTCCGGTTGATGCGTTCTGTAAGGTTGGTTTGTGGGTGGTAACTGGTGGTGAGTTTCTGGACAACACCCCAAGCCTTGCAGAGGTCCATCAGCAAGTTGGCAGTGAATTGAGGTCCTCTGTCCGAAACGAGGTACGAGGGCACCCCCCAGCGGATGAAGATTTCCTCCCTGAGGATTTTGATGAGACGAGGTGTTTTGCTGTCTCGCAAGGGGAACATCTCCACCCATTTGGAATAATAGTCCACCACCACCAAGAGGTAAACGTTTCCGGCTTTGCTCCTATGGAATGGACCCATCAGGTCGATGCCCAACATTACTCCGGGAGCGGTGACTTGAGTGCTCTGTAGTAGCCCTGCCGGCTTGGTGGTGCTTGCCTTGTATTGCTGGCAGGTCACACAAGTCTTTGTGTGATCCCATACGTCCTTCCGGACCGTTGGCCACCAGGCTACCTCCAGCACTCGTAAGAGGGTCTTCAGGCGACCCAGATGACCACCCAACGGATTGTCGTGGAAGTACCGCAGGAATTCTGCCACCAGAGTCTGCGGGACGACCAACTGCCACTTTTCTCCCTGGTTCTTCACCGGTACTCTTCGGTACAACAGCCCTTGGTGGTCACAGAAGGCGATGCGATCGGGTGGAGATGTTGTCCGACCGCTGTCTCTCCTCAGGTCCATCACACCCTGGTCTGTTCCTTGGGCCGCCGCCAATTCTGCCAATGTGGTCGGCAAATCCGAGGGGCTTTTCGAGGACATGACAAGACAGGGTGAGGAGTGAATGGAGAGTGGTTCGTAAGCACGGGACAGTGCATCCGGGGCGACGTTAAGACAACCCTTCCGATAATGAACCTTGAAGCTGAACTGTTGCAGTCGGAGTATCCAACGCGTCAGTCGAGAGGTGGTCTTCGGGCAGTTGAAAGCCCAGGACAGTGCGGCGTGGTCCGTGAAGACTGTGAACTCTGGTCCCTCCAGATAGTGCCTCCACTTTTCCACAGCCCAGACCACGGCCAGGCACTCCTTCTCCGAAGTGGAATAATTCCGCTCTGGGCCTCGGAGTCCCCTCGACGCGTAAGCAATTACATGCTCACCATCATCGGTGGTCTGGGAGAGGATGGCTCCGAGACCCACTTCACTGGCGTCCGTGTGTACCTGAAATGGTAGTGAGGTATTGGGTTGCGCCAACACTGGCGAGCTCTGCAACGCCTGCTTCAGAGCTTCCATGCTATCTTGACACTCGCTGGTCCAGTTCCATTCCACTCCCTTCCTCTTCAGATTGTTGAGAGGGGCTGCCATGTCCGCAAAACGGGGAATGAACTTGTGATACCATCCCGCAAGCCCCAGGAAACGCTGCACAGCCTTTAGATCCTGAGGGACAGGATAGTCAGACACAGCTTGGGTCTTGGATGGATCAACCTCCACGCCTCTGTTGGAGACGATGTGTCCCAAAAACTTCAGCTCTCGCTTGAAAAAGTGGCACTTCTTCATGTTGAGGCTGAGATTGGCGGCATGTAACTTCTGGAAGACGGATTCCAAGTCTCGAAGATGTTGTTCTTTGGAGTGAGAGTAGACTATGATGTCATCGATATACACAAAGCATAGCTTTCCCCTCAATTCCACCAAGACCGTCTCCATCAGTCTCTGAAAGGAGGCTGCAGCATTCCGCAGACCGAATGGCATAGCCTTAAACTGGAAAAGTCCAAGAGAGGTTATGAAAGCAGTCTTCGCCTTGCTCTCATCTGCCATCGCCACCTGCCAGTAACCAGACTGCAAGTCCAAGGAACTGAACCATGAGGCCCCTTCCAAGGACTCAAGGATATCATGTATGATGGGCATCGGATAAGCGTCTGGCAGTGTCTTGGCATTCACCCTTCGGTAGTCCACACAGAATCTGTAGGACCCGTCTGGTTTGTTCACCAGAACTACAGGTGATGACCAAGCTGACTGTGACGGCTCAATGATCCCATCTACCAGCATCTTCTCCACATGTTCCTCAATGACCTTCTTCTTCTGAGGAGACACACGATACGCCTTGGATCGTACAGGCACTTCATCCTGCACGAAGATGGTGTGTTTCACCACCGATGTCTTCCCCAGTTTACTGGAGGTGACAGCAGGCCAGTCACCCATGAGCCGTTGTAGCTCCTCCGGACAATCCGTGTCATAAGGAACCTGTAACTCTGGGTTGACCGTAGATGCCCAGCAATCTCTCATCTCCCCTGGAGGCAAGGCGTAGTAGAGGAGGATGCCTGGTTGGTAGACGATGGTGGGAGACTTGTCCCACAAGCTGGAATTGGCCTTCTGGCTTAAGAAAGGATAATAGGTGTAACCTTTTCCAGTCTTCAACCCATAACTATTCTTAGCCAGATCAAGAATGGCACCGGTCTCGGCAAGGAAGTCTAGCCCAAGGATCAGTGGGAACACAAGATGGCGATCTTGCATCACATGGGTGTCGATGGTTCTTTTCACACCATGCCAGTCGAACCTGAGATCTTTCTTGCCCAGGGCTCGATGAGCTGAGCCATCAGCTAGGACAAAACCCTGCCTGGTAAACGGTAAGGTTTCGTCTGGTAGCATGACTTGCTTCCACAGACTTTCCCTAATCAGGGTGAAAGAACTCCCAGTGTCCACCACTGCCTCAACTGGGATTCCCTTGATGGTAACCGGGACCAACAGGAGCTTGTTTTCGTTATTTTTGTAGCTCCTGTTTTGTACTAGAGAAAGCTCTGCAACGGTCTTCGTCGACTGTTTCTTCTCCTTCTTGCCCTGTTTGTCAGTACTCGCCTTCACCCTCTGCCAGTAGTCCTGGGTTCCTGAGAAGTCCTTCTCCACCATGGACCCCACCTTTACTAGCTACAGTAAAATAAACAGTGGACAGTAAAATAAACAGTGGACAGTAAAATAAACAGTGTACAGTAAAATAAACAGTGCACAGTAAAATAAACAGTGTACAGTAAAATAAACAGTGTACAGTAAAATAAACAGTGGACAGTAAAATAAACAGTGGACAGTAAAATAAACAGTGGACAGTAAAATAAACAGTGTACAGTAAAATAAACAGTGGACAGTAAAATAAACAGTGGACAGTAAAATAAACAGTGTACAGTAAAATAAACAGTGGACAGTAAAATACACAGTGGACAGTAAAATAAACAGTGGACAGTAAAATAAACAGTGGACAGTAAAATAAACAGTGGACAGTAAAATAAACAGTGGACAGTAAAATAAACAGTGTACAGTAAAATAAACTGGACAGTAAAATAAACAGTGTACAGTAAAATAAACAGTGTACAGTAAAATAAACAGTGGACAGTAAAATAAACAGTGGACAGTAAAATAAACAGTGTACAGTAAAATAAACAGTGTACAGTAAAATAAACAGTGTACAGTAAAATAAACAGTGGACAGTAAAATAAACAGTGGACAGTAAAATAAACAGTGGACAGTAAAATAAACGGTGGACGGTAAAATAAACGGTGGACGGTAAAATAAACGGTGTACGGTAAAATAAACGGTGTACAGTAAAATAAACAGTGGACAGTAAAATAAACAGTGTACAGTAAAATAAACAGTGGACAGTAAAATAAACAGTGGACAGTAAAATAAACAGTGTACAGTAAAATAAACAGTGGACAGTAAAATACACAGTGGACAGTAAAATAAACAGTGGACAGTAAAATAAACAGTGGACAGTAAAATAAACAGTGGACAGTAAAATAAACAGTGTACAGTAAAATAAACTGGACAGTAAAATAAACAGTGTACAGTAAAATAAACAGTGGACAGTAAAATAAACAGTGGACAGTAAAATAAACAGTGGACAGTAAAATAAACAGTGTACAGTAAAATAAACAGTGTACAGTAAAATAAACAGTGGACAGTAAAATAAACAGTGGACAGTAAAATAAACGGTGGACAGTAAAATAAACGGTGGACAGTAAAATAAACGGTGGACAGTAAAATAAACGGTGTACAGTAAAATAAACGGTGTACAGTAAAATAAACAGTGGACAGTAAAATAAACGGTGGACAGTAAAATAAACGGTGGACAGTAAAATAAACGGTGGACAGTAAAATAAACAGTGTACAGTAAAATAAACAGTGGACAGTAAAATAAACGGTGGACAGTAAAATAAACGGTGGACAGTAAAATAAACGGTGTACAGTAAAATAAACGGTGTACAGTAAAATAAACAGTGGACGGTAAAATAAACAGTGTACAGTAAAATAAACAGTGTACAGTAAAATAAACAGTGTACAGTAAAATAAACAGTGGACAGTAAAATAAACAGTGGACAGTAAAATAAACAGTGGACAGTAAAATAAACAGTGTACAGTAAAATAAACAGTGTACAGTAAAATAAACAGTGTACAGTAAAATAAACAGTGGACAGTAAAATAAACAGTGGACAGTAAAATAAACAGTGTACAGTAAAATAAGCAGTGGACAGTAAAATAAACAGTGTACAGTAAAATAAACAGTGTACAGTAAAATAAACAGTGTACAGTAAAATAAACAGTGGACAGTAAAATAAACAGTGTACAGTAAAATAAAGAGTGGACAGTAAAATAAACAGTGGACAGTAAAATAAACAGTGAACAGTAAAATAAACAGTGTACAGTAAAATAAACAGTGTACAGTAAAATAAACAGTGTACAGTAAAATAAACAGTGGACAGTAAAATAAACAGTGGACAGTAAAATAAACAGTGGACAGTAAAATAAACAGTGTACAGTAAAATAAACAGTGGACAGTAAAATAAACAGTGGACAGTAAAATAAACAGTGGACAGTAAAATAAACAGTGGACAGTAAAATAAACAGTGGACAGTAAAATA
This sequence comes from Protomyctophum parallelum, assembly GCF_964188405.1. NCBI lineage: Eukaryota > Metazoa > Chordata > Actinopteri > Myctophiformes > Myctophidae > Protomyctophum > Protomyctophum parallelum. The sequence goes on along the minus strand of NC_139705.1, from coordinate 55,428,175 downwards.
AACAGTGGACAGTAAAATAAACAGTGTACAGTAAAATAAACAGTGTACAGTAAAATAAACAGTGGACAGTAAAATAAACAGTGGACAGTAAAATAAACAGTGGACAGTAAAATAAACAGTGGACAGTAAAATAAACAGTGGACAGTAAAATAAACAGTGGACAGTAAAATAAACAGTGGACAGTAAAATAAACAGTGGACAGTAAAATAAACAGTGGACAGTAAAATAAACAGTGGACAGTAAAATAAACAGTGTACAGTAAAATAAACAGTGGACAGTAAAATAAACAGTGGACAGTAAAATAAACAGTGTACAGTAAAATAAACAGTGTACAGTAAAATAAACAGTGTACAGTAAAATAAACAGTGTACAGTAAAATAAACAGTGTACAGTAAAATAAACAGTGTACAGTAAAATAAACAGTGTACAGTAAAATAAACAGTGGACAGTAAAATAAACAGTGGACAGTAAAATAAACAGTGGACAGTGAAATAAACAGTGGACAGTGAAATAAACAGTGGACAGTGAAATAAACAGTGGACAGTAAAAGAAACAGTGGACAGTAAAAGAAACAGTGGACAGTAAAATAAACAGTGGACAGTAAAATAAACAGTGGACAGTAAAATAAACAGTGGACAGTAAAATAAACAGTGGACAGTAAAATAAACAGTGTACAGTAAAATAAACAGTGTACAGTAAAATAAACAGTGTACAGTAAAATAAACAGTGTACAGTAAAATAAACAGTGTACAGTAAAATAAACAGTGTACAGTAAAATAAACAGTGGACAGTAAAATAAACAGTGGACAGTAAAATAAACAGTGGACAGTAAAATAAACAGTGGACAGTAAAATAAACAGTGTACAGTAAAATAAACAGTGGACAGTAAAATAAACAGTGGACAGTAAAATAAACAGTGGACAGTAAAAGAAACAGTGGACAGTAAAATAAACAGTGGACAGTAAATTAAACAGTGGACAGTAAAATAAACAGTGGACAGTAAAATAAACAGTGGACAGTAAAATAAACAGTGGACAGTAAAATAAACAGTGTACAGTAAAATAAACAGTGTACAGTAAAATAAACAGTGTACAGTGAAATAAACAGTGTACAGTGTCGTGGAAGTTTAGAGATAAACATTGTAAGAATACTCCAAGTGTTTTATGACGTCACTGTCCCATGTGGTGAATGCCTTGTGGCTATGTTGGGGGTTGTCGTGTGGGAGAAGAGAAGAGCTATAAAAGCTGTCGTTGGTTGTCATTCTGGGAGTCAGACTGGGGTTTCCATACATGGGGTTGGTTCATGTAAGTCTTGTCTCCTTGCTCGAGTAAAATCTCTATACTCTATAACTCAGAATTCTTGTGTTGCCTCATTATTCATTGTTGTGATTTGGTTTTGAGCATATGTCCGCAGATTCCATTACAATTTGGAGGTGTCCCATCGAGATGTGCTGTGCTTGGCGGGTCGGCCCGGTGGGGTAAAGTTCTGTCTTTCGGCTGGGCCGACGTCGCGCAAGTGAGTATATGGGTCTGTTTGGATGTTCAGAAAATGAGGTATTGCTTTTATTCAGAGTTTTAAAGTATAGTGATGAAGTTGGTTGTGATCACAATTGTTTTTTTTTGATGGCCTATTTAAAGAGGGAAACTGTGAAGTTTTGCCTTTCATATGTGCATATGAGAGACGGAGGAATAGTGGTTGGTTGGTTGAATGGAAAAATGGTAGTCTATTCAATAAATCATTCATTAAGTTGCCTGCTGTCTAATAGGGGGACAAGAGATCCTGCCTAGGGTACCCTGTTGTTTTAAGAAACAACGAAAGTTGGCTAGCCAGTGTGTGAATGTAGGCCTACGGTGTGTGAGTGTTTGAGTGTGTTTGCCTATCTGCCTGTGTGTGTGACTGTGAGTGAGGCAAGGTGTCAGGATGGCAGGGAGAGAATATGTGGAAATGGGAGATTTTAATGATCTAAAATGGAGATACGGAAATAGTTCCATAATATGGATGAAAGTAAGGATGTGAGACGAAGGAGAGTGTGAGAGTGGTATGGTTTCATTTTTTCTTGGCATATTATATTTGGTGTGTTGGAATTATAAGATATTCTATTTTAGATATTGTTACTGTGTAATTTGTGGAGTTAAATTAAATCGGAATGAAATAGTGCGCCTATCGTAGTTAAATCTATGAACTACATTTTATATGTGGGGGCAAAGTAATTTTGATGGACGGAAATACCTCATTTGAGCAGTTGAATGTCTGAATTAGTTTATTTTTCTTCCTCCTATATGGCTCCCCGCAAGGGGAGTTGTCATAAAGTTTAGGATTGTTTTTATGTAGAAAAACAAAATGTAATCTAAATTCCCCAGGCAGGCCATGCCCTGATTAATATTGTAAGTTAGTTTAAGAGAAAATACGTGACGTGTTGTATGAGTATGTTATGGGTAGTCTTGTAAATCGCTCCGGTTTGAGAGCGTATGTGCGAGAGCCTCAGGGGAGGTTTAAAATTGAATTGGCTTTCATTTGGGGTCCAGGATAAAATTAGAAGGTTCAAGCTAAATTTAGGAGGTAGATGAGATATATTTCTCATTGTAAATGATCACATTTAGGACATTTCATATCTTTTGTGAAATTAGGTATAGGTTAATGTGGGTTGTTAAGCCTACAGGTTTTTATCTTAGTCAAAAACAATATAGCTGCATGGGTAATTTGATTCTGTGACAAAACAGGTGTGGAGCAGTTTGAGTAAAATAGAATACATAGCCTAAATTTAAGGAAATTGTTAGGGCAGTGACTTTTAAGATGATACATTTGTGCATACCGATAGGAAAGAGTTTAAAAAATGGCAGTTCTAAAAGCATGTTGTTAAAAAGTAAAGTAGTGAAACGGTGAGAATTAGTGTTGATGCTAGCCTGGGGTCATGCTGTGAGATAATTACCCCTGTGATTGGTTTATTGTTTATTTGCTATTCCGAGGGCTCCTCTGCCTCTGTGTGACGGCTCATGTTACAGACAGGAGAGTAAGTACATTATGAAGCCATTGTAGAAATTAACCAAAGCTAGGTGGTCCCCTATTATGAATGTAAAGGATTACTTCCAGGATAGTTACCTTGTAGCATTTCTATGGTTGTTTGTTTTTTGAGTTACGGTTTGATACTGTCAATACACTTTCCTGTGTGGATGGTGTGAGAGAGACAGTATTGAATGTTGTCCTTGAAGTGAGTTTATACTCATTCTGTGGGGACAGTATGCAAATGAGTATGCATGTCTGTGACTAAGGGAGAGGAGCATGAGTGTGTCACAGTGTGACTGTGTGAAAGTTTAGTGTCTAGTGTCTATATCCACTATTTAGTGGATATGATGGACAGGAGTAAATCCCCAAGAGAAATATTCAGTTTCATGCAAGGATATTTTGAAGATTAAAAAAAAGATATATTGGACTGTGTAAGAAATTGTGGACATGTCAGATTGAGAATAATAGTATGTTGTTGATTGAGAAAAGGAAAAGCAATAGTGACAGATAATAGTATGTTGTTAATGTCAAACTGGTTGAGGTTTAAGATAAAAGCATGTGGGCCGAACTATAAATACCTCTTGCCTTGGTAAAAATAGGAGGTTAAAGAAATGCGGATGGAAGGATAAGGTTAGGCTATAGTGCTGTATTGTTACAGCAACAGGGTGACAGATGAGACCAGTTGCATACTACTCAAAGCAGCTTTCAGCTGCTACAGCTGGTCAAAGTTTCTTCATCTTTGGTGGCATATAGACAAGAACTGTCTCGGTTCCACATGCAGTCTCGTCCAAAAGTAACTATGGTTCAAATCGACATGCACCGGTATGTGCCCCCAGGTGTCGGCCTCGGCCATATCTCCCAGCTGGTGATTGTCCCAGTGACCCCAGAGGGGGGGTAGTAGTGGTTAGTTGAAATAGTCAACAGGAAGAAACAGCTGGTGGTCTATATAGGAAGAAAATCAGTGCTCACAGCGTCTCTCTCACTGTCAACCCCACTGTCACAGAGACGGAGCAGCTGGGTGTTGCCATGTCCGCTTATTATAAGCGCTTTTGGGCTTGTATTATAATAGCCTAGTCAGGCTTCTTTTGGGCTTGTTTCAATAGACATGGCTGCTTGCTTCTCTTCCAAAATCTGGCAACACTGCCAGTTGGGAGGGTCTTGTCACAATCACTAGTTAGTGAATGCAGAGATGAATAAACCAGATATGCCGACATGAAAAACTACATTTAATGAGCATGTGACAGTATTATGAGATTAGTTTGAAGGGCAGGGGAAAAGGAAAAAGTTAAAATATGGGAGAGGTCATAACAGTTACAACTACAAAATTGCAAAATTTAGTATGCAAAGGATTGCAATATTATGGAAAGATAAATGTACAACTGTCAACAAAGCTTCATTCTGTTCCGTTGAGAAGAGGATACCACGATCAAATCCAACCTACTGGTTTTGTTTTTTTTCCAGTATGAGGAGGGTTGATACAGCATGAACGTACTGAACATTGAACATTGGTCACTAAATGGACATAGATGAACTGACATTGTGAGATGAAAGACCTGGCAGACAGTGATGGGGGAATCCCCGGGAATCGCTGAAAAAACTGGGAGTGTGAACATTTTCAAGATTCTTGAACCGACCTGCTTGTGACAGCTGAGTGCGAAGGAAGCTATTTTTGTGACTGATTGTGTTTCTCTGCAGTGATGGAGGGATGAGGTGAAGCCGACAGGTGTACATTTAGATCAAAATGATAGTGAGTGAGTGAGTTGCATTTGTGTAATTGCAGCTGTTATGAACCGAAGATAGGGGTTGTATTTACTGTGAGTGACAGGACGTAAATTTGTCTTAACAGGGAACTAAGGTTCCAGCTGTCGGCACTTATCTGAGGTCATCTGACATGGTTAATAGTGGAGACAATAAAACCCCTCCTCCTGAATGTTAATGATTTTACAACATGGTCAAGCCACAATACTATAATCAGCTGCTTAGAGCTAGCCTTGCTGAGCCATGAGGCCAGAGGGGCGGGAGCCTAACTCCTTCTGTAGCGTGAGGCATCTGATGTACAAGTACACCCCCTGGACATGACGCTAGTGTGTCGCGGGAACTTGCCCAGTCCAATTATTGATGCTGAGTGTCAAGCAGGGAGGCATTGGGTCCCATTTTTACAGTCTTTCTTTGGTATGTCCCGGCCGGGGATTGAACCCAACCTCCCAGTCTCAGGGCGGACACTCTAACCACAAGGCCACTGAGCTGGTGGTCAGAGTTTAGATATTACAATACTAATAAATTAGTGCAGTTCAATAGTACAGTATTACATGAGAAATAGGTATGTGTGTGCACTCAAATAAGAAGTTGAACAGTTAGAATTCTACTGCAGTCATATAGGTCACAAATAATCAGTCACTATCCATACAGTATCAGAGGGAAATTGGTTTGCAGACTCTATGGAAAAAAGGCAGCTGAGTCTAAGACAGGGGCGCTGCAGATGTTTCTTGATTCCGCTGGGAAAGCGGCGGTGTACCATTTTGCGGAAATGTTGGATCAAAATCCGTCACATAATCACAAAATGGGGTTGTATAGTGATCCGTCCCTGTTATGTCATCAACAATGGAACAGAGTAAAATCAGTCAAACCCTACATTGTATTGGATCGGTTAGAGAATTAATTAGGATAAGTACAGTATATTGAGGCCTAGTTTTGTTAAATAACAAGTGATTTGAATAGTATTAGTGTAATGTGTGTCACAGAAGCGGAAAGTGTTTTCGGCATCAACCCTTCAATACAGTTCAGTCAGACAACTCAAGGAGGATGTAATATATATATTTATTGATGTAAGATAATCAATGCAATATATCTGTTATGGTTTGGCGATGTATTGGATCTGTTTTTTTAGGTACTCAGGTCAAGCGCATCAGTCCCGACCATAGGGACTCTGAAACCCCCGTACCTAAACAGTAGATCCAAAACGAAAGCAGAATTGAGTGCAGGTTGTGTGACAGCAGCACGCTGATACAACAACAGTAAGCGAGCAAGAAGGAGGATGAATGCAAAACCTTCGGTTAAAAATAGCCGGTATGAGAGATTGGGTGAGCTGTGATTGGCTGAGTGAATCATGTGGATGAGAGCCTGATGCTGCAGTGGTCCAATTAACGGCCAGCGCGCTGACTGAGGTTCCCTGACTGAACTTGCTCTGTGCATGTCTATGACAGGCAAATGCTCATTAGTAAGAGCGATGCAATTTAGTAAAATAAATAAGGGAAAGACACTGACATCAGGACAAGAAAATAATAGTGATTATGACTACTATTGTGTGAGTTAAATGTAAAACATACTGTACTAGGATAACCTGTTTACATGGTCAGAATATGATCAAGCCGGAATAAGCTAGGCTTATTAAAAATAGGCTAGGCTTATATTTATGAGTTATACATTGTTCGATTATTCAAAAGGTCCGATAAGGGGCTGTATACCACAGATTAGATAGAACTAAGTTAGGGAAGGGTTTTAGCAGTACATGGACCTCTGTTGATCTGACTACATATGGCCGGTGTGAACATTTTTAAAATAATGGTTGATGCTCTGTAAGCTGTTTTGTGTCATCATAGGGAAATATCCGGGAAAATAATAAAAACAGGGAATAATAGTGGATCACGATGTCTGGCAAGTCATTGTTTCGGGGGACGCCCCGGAAATAAAGACAAAGTATGGAAATACATGTGTGTTTCCTGTACAAATGTTATGTTTTGATTCAGTTTATGATTAGGTCCAAGAAGGAGGAGGCGAGCAGATGCGTGTTGTGTCATGAGATTGATTTATTGATCCCTCACATGTGTGTAGCATGATTACTAATGGAATGGCTAACCTAATTGTGCATGCGCGTCGAAAGTGTATATATATTGCTGTGATTGCAGGAAAGAGTATCATTGGATTGTGGAAATCAGATCTGTAAGTATTAAATGCAACATTTTGATGTTCTGAAGAGTTTTCCTTGATACTGCTGTATGTTATATTGTAGTTATATTGTCATGGCTGGCTCTTGTTATGACAAAATCAGGAGCAGGGTAGGCTAGTAAAAAAGCAGGCTGAATAAGTCAAGGTGCCACTTACACCTTCTGTAAGTAAGGAATCAACAGTCTATAAAGTAACAGCTGACTGGTATATATATATGTGTCCATGTTAAAAGTATTATCATATTCCCGTCATATTACAAAGTGTTGAGTCCACCGTCAACACTCTAGACTAGATAGAGTAGGCCCTTTTAAAAAATTGGTTTGTAGTATGTTTTTTTTCCAGCTCCATATGATCCTATGAAGACGACAACATGAATGATGATGATGATGAATGATGATGATGATGGTGATGATGTGCGATCATGTCTGCTACTATGACACTGAGGGTCCTAAATGAGAGTGCTGTTAGCACTCTGAACTCTGAATCCGGCGATCATGTGCGGTCATGTGCCCCAGGAATGTCACCTGTGGGGTGACAATTTCTGGTCTTTTGGGAAGCCGGGACGTGTGCTGTTCTGTTGAAAATGGCCAATCTGCAAATTCGCAACATGTCTGGGCCCTGCACATTGTGAAAGAACTAAAAAGACTTGGCTTGCTCCTCAAAGTGGGCTGATGGACAATTCTGAATGGACACACTATGGTGCTGAGATGTTTTCTTGGGTCCAATGTCGGCAACGGTTATTGTATGTTTAATTTGGCGTTGCCTTATTTGTTTGTTGTTATAAAACCATTGTGTCACTGTATATTGATTTATGTTTGTGCCTGAATACCTGTGTATTCTGATGTGTTTTGTTGTGTATACTATGTTGTGGATTTTATGTTTTTATCATGTCGTAAGCCATGTGGTGGTCGTTTTCTCTTATGAGATAGGCCGGTGTAGGAATTTTCCCAGAACGTTACGAGATAATGTTGTATGAAAAGGGGTTTTTCGCCTGCCCGTACGATATGAGTGAGTGTTTATTTTGTGTTCCAGGTTTTTGCCTGCATCTGCAATGTACTGATAAAATGGTGTTTATGAGTTTTTAAATGTTTAAAAGTGGGGTAATGTCGTGGAAGTTTAGAGATAAACATTGTAAGAATACTCCAAGTGTTTTATGACGTCACTGTCCCATGTGGTGAATGCCTTGTGGCTATGTTGGGGGTTGTCGTGTGGGAGAAGAGAAGAGCTATAAAAGCTGTCGTTGGTTGTCATTCTGGGAGTCAGACTGGGGTTTCCATACATGGGGTTGGTTCATGTAAGTCTTGTCTCCTTGCTCGAGTAAAATCTCTATACTCTATAACTCAGAATTCTTGTGTTGCCTCATTATTCATTGTTGTGATTTGGTTTTGAGCATATGTCCGCAGATTCCATTACAACAGTGAAATAAACAGTGTACAGTAAAATAAACAGTGTACAGTGAAATAAACAGTGGACAGTAAAATAAACAGTGGACAGTAAAATAAACAGTGGACAGTAAAATAAACAGTGGACAGTAAAATAAACAGTGGACAGTAAAATAAACAGTGGACAGTAAAATAAACAGTGGACAGTAAAATAAACAGTGGACAGTAAAATAAACAGTGGACAGTAAAATAAACAGTGGACAGTAAAATAAACAGTGGACAGTAAAATAAACAGTGAACAGTAAAATAAACAGTGTACAGTAAAATAAACAGTGTACAGTAAAATAAACAGTGTACAGTAAAATAAACAGTGGACAGTAAAATAAACAGTGGACAGTAAAATAAACAGTGGACAGTAAAATAAACAGTGGACAGTAAAATAAACAGTGGACAGTAAAATAAACAGTGGACAGTAAAATAAACAGTGGACAGTAAAATAAACAGTGTACAGTAAAATAAACAGTGGACAGTAAAATAAACAGTGGACAGTAAAATAAACAGTGGACAGTAAAATAAACAGTGGACAGTAAAATAAACAGTGGACAGTAAAATAAACAGTGGACAGTAAAATAAACAGTGGACAGTAAAATAAACAGTGGACAGTAAAATAAACAGTGGACAGTGAAATAAACAGTGGACAGTAAAATAAACAGTGTACAGTAAAATAAACAGTGTACAGTAAAATAAACAGTGGACAGTAAAAGAAACAGTGGACAGTAAAATAAACAGTGGACAGTAAAATAAACAGTGGACAGTAAAATAAACAGTGGACAGTAAAATAAACAGTGGACAGTAAAATAAACAGTGTACAGTAAAATAAACAGTGGACAGTAAAATAAACAGTGGACAGTAAAATAAACAGTGGAAAGTAAAATAAACAGTGGACAGTAAAATAAACAGTGGACAGTAAAATAAACAGTGGACAGTAAAATAAACAGTGGACAGTAAAATAAACAGTGGACAGTAAAATAAACAGTGTACAGTAAAATAAACAGTGGACAGTAAAATAAACAGTGGACAGTAAAATAAACAGTGGACAGTAAAATAAACAGTGTACAGTAAAATAAACAGTGTACAGTAAAATAAACAGTGTACAGTAAAATAAACAGTGTACAGTAAAATAAACAGTGGACAGTAAAATAAACAGTGGACAGTAAAATAAACAGTGAACAGTAAAATAAACAGTGTACAGTAAAATAAACAGTGTACAGTAAAATAAACAGTGTACAGTAAAATAAACAGTGTACAGTAAAATAAACAGTGGACAGTAAAATAAACAGTGTACAGTAAAATAAACAGTGTACAGTAAAATAAACAGTGGACAGTAAAATAAACAGTGGACAGTAAAATAAACAGTGGACAGTAAAATAAACAGTGGACAGTAAAATAAACAGTGGACAGTCAAATAAACAGTGGACAGTAAAATAAACAGTGGACAGTAAAATAAACAGTGGACAGTAAAATAAACAGTGGACAGTAAAATAAACAGTGGACAGTAAAATAAACAGTGGACAGTAAAATAAACAGTGGACAGTAAAATAAACAGTGGACAGTAAAATAAACAGTGTACAGTAAAATAAACAGTGTACAGTAAAATAAACAGTGGACAGTAAAATAAACAGTGGACAGTAAAATAAACAGTGGACAGTAAAATAAACAGTGGACAGTAAAATAAACAGTGGACAGTAAAATAAACAGTGTACAGTAAAATAAACAGTGGACAGTAAAATAAACAGTGGACAGTAAAATAAACAGTGGACAGTAAAATAAACAGTGGACAGTAAAATAAACAGTGGACAGTAAAATAAACAGTGGACAGTAAAATAAACAGTGGACAGTAAAATAAACAGTGGACAGTGAAATAAACAGTGGACAGTGAAATAAACAGTGGACAGTGAAATAAACAGTGGACAGTGAAATAAACAGTGGACAGTAAAAGAAACAGTGGACAGTAAAATAAACAGTGGACAGTAAAATAAACAGTGGACAGTAAAATAAACAGTGGACAGTAAAATAAACAGTGGACAGTCAAATAAACAGTGGACAGTCAAATAAACAGTGGACAGTAAAATAAACAGTGGACAGTAAAATAAACAGTGGACAGTAAAATAAACAGTGGACAGTAAAATAAACAGTGGACAGTAAAATAAACAGTGGACAGTAAAATAAACAGTGGACAGTAAAATAAACAGTGTACAGTAAAATAAACAGTGGACAGTAAAATAAACAGTGGACAGTAAAATAAACAGTGGACAGTAAAATAAACAGTGGACAGTAAAATAAACAGTGGACAGTAAAATAAACAGTGGACAGTAAAATAAACAGTGTACAGTAAAATAAACAGTGGACAGTAAAATAAACAGTGGACAGTAAAATAAACAGTGGACAGTAAAATAAACAGTGGACAGTAAAATAAACAGTGGACAGTAAAATAAACAGTGGACAGTAAAATAAACAGTGGACAGTAAAATAAACAGTGGACAGTGAAATAAACAGTGGACAGTAAAATAAACAGTGGACAGTGAAATAAACAGTGGACAGTGAAATAAACAGTGGACAGTAAAAGAAACAGTGGACAGTAAAAGAAACAGTGGACAGTAAAAGAAACAGTGGACAGTAAAAGAAACAGTGGACAGTAAAAGAAACAGTGGACAGTAAAATAAACAGTGGACAGTAAAAGAAACAGTGGACAGTAAAATAAACAGTGGACAGTAAAATAAACAGTGGACAGTAAAATAAACAGTGGACAGTAAAAGAAACAGTGGACAGTAAAATAAACAGTGGACAGTAAAATAAACAGTGGACAGTAAAATAAACAGTGGACAGTAAAATAAACAGTGGACAGTAAAATAAACAGTGGACAGTAAAATAAACAGTGTACAGTAAAAGAAACAGTGTACAGTAAAAGAAACAGTGTACAGTAAAAGAAACAGTGGACAGTAAAATAAACAGTGGACAGTAAAATAAACAGTGGACAGTAAAATAAACAGTGTACAGTAAAATAAACAGTGGACAGTAAAATAAACAGTGGACAGTAAAATAAACAGTGGACAGTAAAATAAACAGTGGACAGTAAAATAAACAGTGTACAGTAAAATAAACAGTGTACAGTAAAATAAACAGTGGACAGTAAAATAAACAGTGGACAGTAAAATAAACAGTGGACAGTAAAATAAACAGTGGACAGTAAAATAAACAGTGGACAGTAAAATAAACAGTGGACAGTAAAAGAAACAGTGGACAGTAAAAGAAACAGTGGACAGTAAAATAAACAGTGGACAGTAAAATAAACAGTGTACAGTAAAATAAACAGTGGACAGTAAAATAAACAGTGGACAGTAAAATAAACAGTGGACAGTAAAATAAACAGTGGACAGTAAAATAAACAGTGGACAGTAAAAGAAACAGTGGACAGTAAAAGAAACAGTGTACAGTAAAATAAACAGTGGACAGTAAAAGAAACAGTGGACAGTAAAATAAACAGTGGACAGTAAAATAAACAGTGGACAGTAAAATAAACAGTGGACAGTAAAATAAACAGTGGACAGTAAAATAAACAGTGGACAGTAAAATAAACAGTGGACAGTAAAATAAACAGTGGACAGTAAAACAAACAGTGGACAGTAAAACAAACAGTGGACAGTAAAACAAACAGTGGACAGTAAAACAAACAGTGGACAGTAAAACAAACAGTGTACAGTAAAATAAACAGTGGACAGTAAAATAAACAGTGTACAGTAAAATAAACAGTGTACAGTAAAATAAACAGTGTACAGTAAAATAAACAGTGTACAGTAAAATAAACAGTGTACAGTAAAATAAACAGTGTACAGTAAAATAAACAGTGTACAGTAAAATAAACAGTGTACAGTAAAATAAACAGTGTACAGTAAAATAAACAGTGGACAGTAAAATAAACAGTGTACAGTAAAATAAACAGTGGACAGTAAAATAAACAGTGTACAGTAAAATAAACAGTGTACAGTAAAATAAACAGTGGACAGTAAAATAAACAGTGGACAGTAAAATAAACAGTGGACAGTAAAATAAACAGTGGACAGTAAAATAAACAGTGGACAGTAAAATAAACAGTGGACAGTAAAATAAACAGTGGACAGTAAAATAAACAGTGGACAGTAAAAGAAACAGTGTACAGTAAAAGAAACAGTGTACAGTAAAAGAAACAGTGGACAGTAAAATAAACAGTGGACAGTAAAATAAACAGTGTACAGTAAAAGAAACAGTGTACAGTAAAAGAAACAGTGGACAGTAAAATAAACAGTGGACAGTAAAATAAACAGTGGACAGTAAAATAAACAGTGTACAGTAAAATAAACAGTGGACAGTAAAATAAACAGTGGACAGTAAAATAAACAGTGGACAGTAAAATAAACAGTGGACAGTAAAATAAACAGTGGACAGTAAAATAAACAGTGGACAGTAAAATAAACAGTGGACAGTAAAAGAAACAGTGGACAGTAAAATAAACAGTGGACAGTAAAATAAACAGTGGACAGTAAAATAAACAGTGGACAGTAAAATAAACAGTGGACAGTAAAATAAACAGTGGACAGTAAAATAAACAGTGTACAGTAAAATAAACAGTGTACAGTAAAATAAACAGTGTACAGTAAAATAAACAGTGGACAGTAAAATAAACAGTGTACAGTAAAATAAACAGTGGACAGTAAAATAAACAGTGTACAGTAAAATAAACAGTGGACAGTAAAATAAACAGTGTACAGTAAAATAAACAGTGGACAGTAAAATAAACAGTGGACAGTAAAATAAACAGTGGACAGTAAAATAAACAGTGGACAGTAAAATAAACAGTGGACAGTAAAATAAACAGTGGACAGTAAAATAAACAGTGGACAGTAAAATAAACAGTGGACAGTAAAATAAACAGTGGACAGTAAAATAAACAGTGTACAGTAAAATAAACAGTGGACAGTAAAATAAACAGTGGACAGTAAAATAAACAGTGGACAGTAAAATAAACAGTGGACAGTAAAATAAACAGTGGACAGTAAAATAAACAGTTGACAGTAAAATAAACAGTGGACAGTAAAATAAACAGTGGACAGTAAAATAAACAGTGGACAGTAAAATAAACAGTGGACAGTAAAATAAACAGTGTACAGTAAAATAAACAGTGGACAGTAAAATAAACAGTGGACAGTAAAATAAACAGTGGACAGTGAAATAAACAGTGGACAGTAAAATAAACAGTGGACAGTAAAATAAACAGTGGACAGTAAAATAAACAGTGTACAGTAAAATAAACAGTGGACAGTAAAATAAACAGTGTACAGTAAAATAAACAGTGTACAGTAAAATAAACAGTATACAGTAAAATAAACAGTGTACAGTAAAATAAACAGTGTACAGTAAAATAAACAGTGTACAGTAAAATAAACAGTGGACAGTAAAATAAACAGTGGACAGTAAAATAAACAGTGGACAGTAAAATAAACAGTGTACAGTAAAACAAACAGTGTACAGTAAAACAAACAGTGGACAGTAAAATAAACAGTGGACAGTAAAATAAACAGTGGACAGTAAAATAAACAGTGTACAGTAAAATAAACAGTGTACAGTAAAATAAACAGTGTACAGTAAAATAAACAGTGTACAGTAAAATAAACAGTGTACAGTAAAATAAACAGTGTACAGTAAAATAAACAGTGGACAGTAAAATAAACAGTGGACAGTAAAATAAACAGTGTACAGTAAAATAAACAGTGGACAGTAAAATAAACAGTGGACAGTAAAATAAACAGTGTACAGTAAAATAAACAGTGGACAGTAAAATAAACAGTGGACAGTAAAATAAACAGTGGACAGTAAAATAAACAGTGTACAGTAAAATAAACAGTGGACAGTAAAATAAACAGTGGACAGTAAAATAAACAGTGGACAGTAAAATAAACAGTTGACAGTAAAATACACAGTGGACAGTAAAATAAACAGTGGACAGTAAAATAAACAGTGGGCAGTAAAATAAACAGTGGACAGTAAAATAAACAGTGTACAGTAAAATAAACTGGACAGTAAAATAAACAGTGTACAGTAAAATAAACAGTGTACAGTAAAATAAACAGTGTACAGTAAAATAAACAGTGTACAGTAAAATAAACAGTGGACAGTAAAATAAACAGTGTACAGTAAAATAAACAGTGTACAGTAAAATAAACAGTGTACAGTAAAATAAACAGTGTACAGTAAAATAAACAGTGGACAGTAAAATAAACAGTGGACAGTAAAATAAACAGTGGACAGTAAAATAAACAGTGGACAGTAAAATAAACAGTGTACAGTAAAATAAACAGTGTACAGTAAAATAAACAGTGGACAGTAAAATAAACAGTGGACAGTAAAATAAACAGTGGACAGTAAAATAAACAGTGTACAGTAAAATAAACAGTGTACAGTAAAATAAAACAGTGTACAGTAAAATAAACAGTGGACAGTAAAATAAACAGTGGACAGTAAAATAAACAGTGGACAGTAAAATAAACAGTGGACAGTAAAATAAACAGTGGACAGTAAAATAAACAGTGGACAGTAAAATAAACAGTGGACAGTAAAATAAACAGTGTACAGTAAAATAAACAGTGTACAGTAAAATAAACAGTGGACAGTAAAATAAACAGTGTACAGTAAAATAAACAGTGTACAGTAAAATAAACAGTGTACAGTAAAATAAACAGTGTACAGTAAAATAAACAGTGGACAGTAAAATAAACAGTGGACAGTAAAATAAACAGTGGACAGTAAAATAAACAGTGGACAGTAAAATAAACAGTGGACAGTAAAATAAACAGTGGACAGTAAAATAAACAGTGGACAGTAAAATAAACAGTGGACAGTAAAATAAACAGTGTACAGTAAAATAAACAGTGGACAGTAAAATAAACAGTGGACAGTAAAATAAACAGTGGACAGTAAAATAAACAGTGTACAGTAAAATAAACAGTGGACAGTAAAATAAACAGTGGACAGTAAAATAAACAGTGGACAGTAAAATAAACAGTGGACAGTAAAATAAACAGTGGACAGTAAAATAAACAGTGGACAGTAAAATAAACAGTGTACAGTAAAATAAACAGTGCACAGTAAAATAAACAGTGTACAGTAAAATAAACAGTGTACAGTAAAATAAACAGTGTAAAGTAAAATAAACAGTGGACAGTAAAATAAACAGTGGACAGTAAAATAAACAGTGGACAGTAAAATAAACAGTGTACAGTAAAATAAACAGTGGACAGTAAAATAAACAGTGGACAGTAAAATAAACAGTGTACAGTACAATAAACAGTGGACAGTAAAATACACAGTGGACAGTAAAATAAACAGTGGACAGTAAAATAAACAGTGGACAGTAAAATAAACAGTGGACAGTAAAATAAACAGTGGACAGTAAAATAAACAGTGTACAGTAAAATAAACAGTGTACAGTAAAATAAACAGTGGACAGTAAAATAAACAGTGGACAGTAAAATAAACAGTGGACAGTAAAATAAACAGTGGACAGTAAAATAAACAGTGGACAGTAAAATAAACAGTGGACAGTAAAATAAACAGTGGACAGTAAAATAAACAGTGGACAGTAAAAGAAACAGTGGACAGTAAAAGAAACAGTGTACAGTAAAATAAACAGTGGACAGTAAAAGAAACAGTGGACAGTAAAATAAACAGTGGACAGTAAAATAAACAGTGGACAGTAAAATAAACAGTGGACAGTAAAATAAACAGTGGACAGTAAAATAAACAGTGGACAGTAAAATAAACAGTGGACAGTAAAATAAACAGTGGACAGTAAAACAAACAGTGGACAGTAAAACAAACAGTGGACAGTAAAACAAACAGTGGACAGTAAAACAAACAGTGGACAGTAAAACAAACAGTGTACAGTAAAATAAACAGTGGACAGTAAAATAAACAGTGTACAGTAAAATAAACAGTGTACAGTAAAATAAACAGTGTACAGTAAAATAAACAGTGTACAGTAAAATAAACAGTGTACAGTAAAATAAACAGTGTACAGTAAAATAAACAGTGTACAGTAAAATAAACAGTGTACAGTAAAATAAACAGTGGACAGTAAAATAAACAGTGTACAGTAAAATAAACAGTGGACAGTAAAATAAACAGTGTACAGTAAAATAAACAGTGTACAGTAAAATAAACAGTGGACAGTAAAATAAACAGTGGACAGTAAAATAAACAGTGGACAGTAAAATAAACAGTGGACAGTAAAATAAACAGTGGACAGTAAAATAAACAGTGGACAGTAAAATAAACAGTGGACAGTAAAAGAAACAGTGTACAGTAAAAGAAACAGTGTACAGTAAAAGAAACAGTGGACAGTAAAATAAACAGTGGACAGTAAAATAAACAGTGTACAGTAAAAGAAACAGTGTACAGTAAAAGAAACAGTGGACAGTAAAATAAACAGTGGACAGTAAAATAAACAGTGGACAGTAAAATAAACAGTGTACAGTAAAATAAACAGTGTACAGTAAAATAAACAGTGGACAGTAAAATAAACAGTGGACAGTAAAATAAACAGTGGACAGTAAAATAAACAGTGGACAGTAAAATAAACAGTGGACAGTAAAATAAACAGTGGACAGTAAAATAAACAGTGGACAGTAAAAGAAACAGTGGACAGTAAAATAAACAGTGGACAGTAAAATAAACAGTGGACAGTAAAATAAACAGTGGACAGTAAAATAAACAGTGGACAGTAAAATAAACAGTGGACAGTAAAATAAACAGTGGACAGTAAAATAAACAGTGGACAGTAAAATAAACAGTGTACAGTAAAATAAACAGTGTACAGTAAAATAAACAGTGTACAGTAAAATAAACAGTGGACAGTAAAATAAACAGTGTACAGTAAAATAAACAGTGGACAGTAAAATAAACAGTGTACAGTAAAATAAACAGTGGACAGTAAAATAAACAGTGTACAGTAAAATAAACAGTGGACAGTAAAATAAACAGTGGACAGTAAAATAAACAGTGGACAGTAAAATAAACAGTGGACAGTAAAATAAACAGTGGACAGTAAAATAAACAGTGGACAGTAAAATAAACAGTGGACAGTAAAATAAACAGTGGACAGTAAAATAAACAGTGGACAGTAAAATAAACAGTGTACAGTAAAATAAACAGTGGACAGTAAAATAAACAGTGGACAGTAAAATAAACAGTGGACAGTAAAATAAACAGTGGACAGTAAAATAAACAGTGGACAGTAAAATAAACAGTGGACAGTAAAATAAACAGTTGACAGTAAAATAAACAGTGGACAGTAAAATAAACAGTGGACAGTAAAATAAACAGTGGACAGTAAAATAAACAGTGGACAGTAAAATAAACAGTGTACAGTAAAATAAACAGTGGACAGTAAAATAAACAGTGGACAGTAAAATAAACAGTGGACAGTGAAATAAACAGTGGACAGTAAAATAAACAGTGGACAGTAAAATAAACAGTGGACAGTAAAATAAACAGTGTACAGTAAAATAAACAGTGGACAGTAAAATAAACAGTGTACAGTAAAATAAACAGTGTACAGTAAAATAAACAGTATACAGTAAAATAAACAGTGTACAGTAAAATAAACAGTGTACAGTAAAATAAACAGTGTACAGTAAAATAAACAGTGGACAGTAAAATAAACAGTGGACAGTAAAATAAACAGTGGACAGTAAAATAAACAGTGTACAGTAAAACAAACAGTGTACAGTAAAACAAACAGTGGACAGTAAAATAAACAGTGGACAGTAAAATAAACAGTGGACAGTAAAATAAACAGTGTACAGTAAAATAAACAGTGTACAGTAAAATAAACAGTGTACAGTAAAATAAACAGTGTACAGTAAAATAAACAGTGTACAGTAAAATAAACAGTGTACAGTAAAATAAACAGTGTACAGTAAAATAAACAGTGGACAGTAAAATAAACAGTGGACAGTAAAATAAACAGTGTACAGTAAAATAAACAGTGGACAGTAAAATAAACAGTGGACAGTAAAATAAACAGTGTACAGTAAAATAAACAGTGGACAGTAAAATAAACAGTGGACAGTAAAATAAACAGTGGACAGTAAAATAAACAGTGTACAGTAAAATAAACAGTGGACAGTAAAATAAACAGTGGACAGTAAAATAAACAGTGGACAGTAAAATAAACAGTTGACAGTAAAATACACAGTGGACAGTAAAATAAACAGTGGACAGTAAAATAAACAGTGGGCAGTAAAATAAACAGTGGACAGTAAAATAAACAGTGTACAGTAAAATAAACTGGACAGTAAAATAAACAGTGTACAGTAAAATAAACAGTGTACAGTAAAATAAACAGTGTACAGTAAAATAAACAGTGTACAGTAAAATAAACAGTGGACAGTAAAATAAACAGTGTACAGTAAAATAAACAGTGTACAGTAAAATAAACAGTGTACAGTAAAATAAACAGTGTACAGTAAAATAAACAGTGGACAGTAAAATAAACAGTGGACAGTAAAATAAACAGTGGACAGTAAAATAAACAGTGGACAGTAAAATAAACAGTGTACAGTAAAATAAACAGTGTACAGTAAAATAAACAGTGGACAGTAAAATAAACAGTGGACAGTAAAATAAACAGTGGACAGTAAAATAAACAGTGTACAGTAAAATAAACAGTGTACAGTAAAATAAAACAGTGTACAGTAAAATAAACAGTGGACAGTAAAATAAACAGTGGACAGTAAAATAAACAGTGGACAGTAAAATAAACAGTGGACAGTAAAATAAACAGTGGACAGTAAAATAAACAGTGGACAGTAAAATAAACAGTGGACAGTAAAATAAACAGTGGACAGTAAAATAAACAGTGTACAGTAAAATAAACAGTGGACAGTAAAATAAACAGTGTACAGTAAAATAAACAGTGGACAGTAAAATAAACAGTGTACAGTAAAATAAACAGTGTACAGTAAAATAAACAGTGTACAGTAAAATAAACAGTGGACAGTAAAATAAACAGTGGACAGTAAAATAAACAGTGGACAGTAAAATAAACAGTGGACAGTAAAATAAACAGTGGACAGTAAAATAAACAGTGGACAGTAAAATAAACAGTGGACAGTAAAATAAACAGTGTACAGTAAAATAAACAGTGGACAGTAAAATAAACAGTGGACAGTAAAATAAACAGTGGACAGTAAAATAAACAGTGTACAGTAAAATAAACAGTGGACAGTAAAATAAACAGTGGACAGTAAAATAAACAGTGGACAGTAAAATAAACAGTGGACAGTAAAATAAACAGTGGACAGTAAAATAAACAGTGGACAGTAAAATAAACAGTGTACAGTAAAATAAACAGTGCACAGTAAAATAAACAGTGTACAGTAAAATAAACAGTGTACAGTAAAATAAACAGTGTAAAGTAAAATAAACAGTGGACAGTAAAATAAACAGTGGACAGTAAAATAAACAGTGGACAGTAAAATAAACAGTGTACAGTAAAATAAACAGTGGACAGTAAAATAAACAGTGGACAGTAAAATAAACAGTGTACAGTACAATAAACAGTGGACAGTAAAATACACAGTGGACAGTAAAATAAACAGTGGACAGTAAAATAAACAGTGGACAGTAAAATAAACAGTGGACAGTAAAATAAACAGTGGACAGTAAAATAAACAGTGTACAGTAAAATAAACAGTGTACAGTAAAATAAACAGTGGACAGTAAAATAAACAGTGGACAGTAAAATAAACAGTGGACAGTAAAATAAACAGTGGACAGTAAAATAAACAGTGGACAGTAAAATAAACAGTGTACAGTAAAATAAACAGTGGACAGTAAAATAAACAGTGGACAGTAAAATAAACAGTGGACAGTAAAATAAACAGTGGACAGTAAAATAAACAGTGGACAGTAAAATAAACAGTGGACAGTAAAATAAACAGTGTACAGTAAAATAAACAGTGCACAGTAAAATAAACAGTGTACAGTAAAATAAACAGTGTACAGTAAAATAAACAGTGTAAAGTAAAATAAACAGTGGACAGTAAAATAAACAGTGGACAGTAAAATAAACAGTGTACAGTAAAATAAACAGTGGACAGTAAAATAAACAGTGGACAGTAAAATAAACAGTGTACAGTACAATAAACAGTGGACAGTAAAATACACAGTGGACAGTAAAATAAACAGTGGACAGTAAAATAAACAGTGGACAGTAAAATAAACAGTGGACAGTAAAATAAACAGTGGACAGTAAAATAAACAGTGGACAGTAAAATAAACAGTGTACAGTAAAATAAACAGTGTACAGTAAAATAAACAGTGTACAGTAAAATAAACAGTGTACAGTAAAATAAACAGTGGACAGTAAAATAAACAGTGGACAGTAAAATAAACAGTGGACAGTAAAATAAACAGTGTACAGTAAAATAAACAGTGGACAGTAAAATAAACAGTGTACAGTAAAATAAACAGTGGACAGTAAAATAAACAGTGGACAGTAAAATAAACAGTGGACAGTAAAATAAACAGTGGACAGTAAAATAAACAGTGGACAGTAAAATAAACAGTGGACAGTAAAATAAACAGTGGACAGTAAAATAAACAGTGGACAGTAAAATAAACAGTGGACAGTAAAATAAACAGTGGACAGTAAAATACACAGTGGACAGTAAAATAAACAGTGGACAGTAAAATAAACAGTGGACAGTAAAATAAACAGTGGACAGTAAAATAAACAGTGGACAGTAAAATAAACAGTGTACAGTAAAATAAACTGGACAGTAAAATAAACAGTGTACAGTAAAATAAACAGTGTACAGTAAAATAAACAGTGTACAGTAAAATAAACAGTGTACAGTAAAATAAACAGTGGACAGTAAAATAAACAGTGGACAGTAAAATAAACAGTGGACAGTAAAATAAACAGTGGACAGTAAAATAAACAGTGGACAGTAAAATAAACAGTGGACAGTAAAATAAACAGTGGACAGTAAAATAAACAGTGGACAGTAAAATAAACAGTGTACAGTAAAATAAACAGTGTACAGTAAAATAAACAGTGTACAGTAAAATAAACAGTGGACAGTAAAATAAACAGTGGACAGTAAAATAAACAGTGGACAGTAAAATAAAACAGTGTACAGTAAAATAAACAGTGTACAGTAAAATAAACAGTGGACAGTAAAATAAACAGTGGACAGTAAAATAAACAGTGGACAGTAAAATAAACAGTGGACAGTAAAATAAACAGTGGACAGTAAAATAAACAGTGGACAGTAAAATAAACAGTGTACAGTAAAATAAACAGTGTACAGTAAAATAAACAGTGGACAGTAAAATAAACAGTGGACAGTAAAATAAACAGTGGACAGTAAAATAAACAGTGGACAGTAAAATAAACAGTGGACAGTAAAATAAACAGTGGACAGTAAAATAAACAGTGGACAGTAAAATAAACAGTGGACAGTAAAATAAACAGTGGACAGTAAAATAAACAGTGTACAGTAAAATAAACAGTGGACAGTAAAATAAACAGTGGACAGTAAAATAAACAGTGGACAGTAAAATAAACAGTGGACAGTAAAATAAACAGTGCACAGTAAAATAAACAGTGCACAGTAAAATAAACAGTGTACAGTAAAATAAACAGTGTACAGTAAAATAAACAGTGTAAAGTAAAATAAACAGTGGACAGTAAAATAAACAGTGGACAGTAAAATAAACAGTGGACAGTAAAATAAACAGTGTACAGTAAAATAGACAGTGGACAGTAAAATAAACAGTGGACAGTAAAATAAACAGTGTACAGTAAAATAAACAGTGGACAGTAAAATACACAGTGGACAGTAAAATAAACAGTGGACAGTAAAATAAACAGTGGACAGTAAAATAAACAGTGGACAGTAAAATAAACAGTGTACAGTAAAATAAACAGTGGACAGTAAAATAAACAGTGTACAGTAAAATAAACAGTGTACAGTAAAATAAACAGTGTACAGTAAAATAAACAGTGTACAGTAAAATAAACAGTGTACAGTAAAATAAACAGTGGACAGTAAAATAAACAGTGGACAGTAAAATAAACAGTGTACAGTAAAATAAACAGTGGACAGTAAAATAAACAGTGTACAGTAAAATAAACAGTGGACAGTAAAATAAACAGTGGACAGTAAAATAAACAGTGGACAGTAAAATAAACAGTGGACAGTAAAATAAACAGTGGACAGTAAAATAAACAGTGTACAGTAAAATAAACAGTGGACAGTAAAATAAACAGTGGACAGTAAAATAAACAGTGTACAGTAAAATAAACAGTGGACAGTAAAATACACAGTGGACAGTAAAATAAACAGTGGACAGTAAAATAAACAGTGGACAGTAAAATAAACAGTGGACAGTAAAATAAACAGTGGACAGTAAAATAAACAGTGTACAGTAAAATAAACTGGACAGTAAAATAAACAGTGTACAGTAAAATAAACAGTGTACAGTAAAATAAACAGTGTACAGTAAAATAAACAGTGGACAGTAAAATAAACAGTGGACAGTAAAATAAACAGTGTACAGTAAAATAAACAGTGGACAGTAAAATAAACAGTGGACAGTAAAATAAACAGTGGACAGTAAAATAAACAGTGTACAGTAAAATAAACAGTGGACAGTAAAATAAACAGTGGACAGTAAAATAAACAGTGGACAGTAAAATAAACAGTGGACAGTAAAATAAACAGTGGACAGTAAAATAAACAGTGGACAGTAAAATAAACAGTGTACAGTAAAATAAACAGTGTACAGTAAAATAAACAGTGTACAGTAAAATAAACAGTGTACAGTAAAATAAACAGTGGACAGTAAAATAAACAGTGTACAGTAAAATAAACAGTGTACAGTAAAATAAAACAGTGTACAGTAAAATAAACAGTGGACAGTAAAATAAACAGTGGACAGTAAAATAAACAGTGGACAGTAAAATAAACAGTGGACAGTAAAATAAACAGTGGACAGTAAAATAAACAGTGGACAGTAAAATAAACAGTGTACAGTAAAATAAACAGTGTACAGTAAAATAAACAGTGGACAGTAAAATAAACAGTGGACAGTAAAATAAACAGTGGACAGTAAAATAAACAGTGGACAGTAAAATAAACAGTGTACAGTAAAATAAAACAGTGTACAGTAAAATAAACAGTGGACAGTAAAATAAACAGTGGACAGTAAAATAAACAGTGGACAGTAAAATAAACAGTGGACAGTCAAATAAACAGTGGACAGTCAAATAAACAGTGGACAGTAAAATAAACAGTGGACAGTAAAATAAACAGTGGACAGTAAAATAAACAGTGGACAGTAAAATAAACAGTGGACAGTAAAATAAACAGTGGACAGTAAAATAAACAGTGGACAGTAAAATAAACAGTGGACAGTAAAATAAACAGTGGACAGTAAAATAAACAGTGTACAGTAAAATAAACAGTGGACAGTAAAATAAACAGTGGACAGTAAAATGAACAGTGTACAGTAAAATAAACAGTGTACAGTAAAATAAACAGTGGACAGTAAAATAAACAGTGGACAGTAAAATAAACAGTGGACAGTAAAATAAACAGTGCACAGTAAAATAAACAGTGTACAGTAAAATAAACAGTGTACAGTAAAATAAACAGTGTACAGTAAAATAAACAGTGGACATTAAAATAAACAGTGGACAGTAAAATAAACAGTGGACAGTAAAATAAACAGTGTACAGTAAAATAAACAGTGGACAGTAAAATAAACAGTGGACAGTAAAATAAACAGTGTACAGTAAAATAAACAGTGGACAGTAAAATACACAGTGGACAGTAAAATAAACAGTGGACAGTAAAATAAACAGTGGACAGTAAAATAAACAGTGGACAGTAAAATAAACAGTGGACAGTAAAATAAACAGTGGACAGTAAAATAAACAGTGGACAGTAAAATAAACAGTGTACAGTAAAATAAACAGTGTACAGTAAAATAAACAGTGGACAGTAAAATAAACAGTGGACAGTAAAATAAACAGTGGACAGTAAAATAAACAGTGGACAGTAAAATAAACAGTGGACAGTAAAATAAACAGTGTACAGTAAAATAAACAGTGTACAGTAAAATAAACAGTGGACAGTAAAATAAACAGTGGACAGTAAAATAAACAGTGGACAGTAAAATAAACAGTGGACAGTAAAATAAACAGTGGACAGTAAAATAAACAGTGGACAGTAAAATAAACAGTGGACAGTAAAATAAACAGTGTACAGTAAAATAAACAGTGGACAGTAAAATAAACAGTGGACAGTAAAATAAACAGTGTACAGTAAAATAAACAGTGGACAGTAAAATACACAGTGGACAGTAAAATAAACAGTGGACAGTAAAATAAACAGTGGACAGTAAAATAAACAGTGTACAGTAAAATAAACTGGACAGTAAAATAAACAGTGTACAGTAAAATAAACAGTGTACAGTAAAATAAACAGTGTACAGTAAAATAAACAGTGGACAGTAAAATAAACAGTGGACAGTAAAATAAACAGTGGACAGTAAAATAAACAGTGTACAGTAAAATAAACAGTGGACAGTAAAATAAACAGTGGACAGTAAAATAAACAGTGTACAGTAAAATAAACAGTGTACAGTAAAATAAACAGTGGACAGTAAAATAAACAGTGGACAGTAAAATAAACAGTGGACAGTAAAATAAACAGTGGACAGTAAAATAAACAGTGGACAGTAAAATAAACAGTGGACAGTAAAATAAACAGTGTACAGTAAAATAAACAGTGTACAGTAAAATAAACAGTGGACAGTAAAATAAACAGTGTACACTAAAATAAAACAGTGTACAGTAAAATAAACAGTGTACAGTAAAATAAACAGTGGACAGTAAAATAAACAGTGGACAGTAAAATAAACAGTGGACAGTAAAATAAACAGTGGACAGTAAAATAAACAGTGGACAGTAAAATAAACAGTGGACAGTAAAATAAACAGTGGACAGTAAAATAAACAGTGGACAGTAAAATAAACAGTGGACAGTAAAATAAACAGTGTACAGTAAAATAAACAGTGGACAGTAAAATAAACAGTGGACAGTAAAATAAACAGTGGACAGTAAAATAAACAGTGTACAGTAAAATAAACAGTGTGTAACGGTTTGGTAATTAAATGTAACTGTTACTCTTTTTTATATTACGGGATATTGACTGATCTCCTTTAGACACAACTGATTTAAGTAGAATGACAGGATTAGCTTACTAGACAATAGACAAACAGCAAACAAACTCATGAGAACACAGCGAAGTGGTGATGAAGTAATGTGGCTCTTTATCCAACCAAATGAAATAATAATAATAATACAGACAGGTATAAACCCCCACAAAATCAAATGAATGATCTGAAAGTTATGAATCCGTTTGAACCGAATGTCCGCGATTCGCGCACGCACGCACGCACGCACGTACGCCCGCTAAATAGTTTATTAGATAGGTCTGTAAGAAAAGAGTAATTAAAGTCCGCGTCTCGTGCACGCCCGCACGCTCCTATATTGTTCCTTATCGCTCCGTAAATCCACACGGCTCCAAAACGTCCCAGAAAGAGGGAAAACCGAAATGTCACTCCAAAAAGTTATCCAAAAGGAAAAGGGATCCCCAGAAGCGATATAATCCAAACGTAATTATTCCAAATGCAAACAACAACAGTGGATCCTCGCGGGGTGTAAAATAAATATAAACGGTCTCACCCAGTCTTTTCTGTGTTGCAGTATAGGGTGCTGCAGTGTGGCCTTAGCTATTTTCCACCTATAGCGTTCGAGCAGAGTCTATTATTTAATAAATAATTAATCAAACTGATCCAGGTCTCTCGTGGACTTCCTGAACGGTTTGTCTCTCTCGTTTGGTTCCTCCCGCGGGCCGGCGACCAACGCCTCTTTTGTCGTGCGTCAGACAGCCTCGGACCCGTCAATCAAAACAATCCCCTCAAATCATAACATAGGCTTTCAAAACCCCCTTAAACAATAACAAAATAAAACATCTTAGGGCCTTACCCTTAAGGGATGGCGTTAAATAAGGACCATTATATATATATATGACATACACTTTTAAATGCCATAAATAAAATAAATCCTTTTCATAACATGTGTGGCAGCGCTACATAGACCCCCCCTCCAGCCATCGGCTACTAGGGTGAGGTACCATAGAACCTTTTTATATTAACCACATTTACAGTGTCCTGTTTATCAGGTGGGTTATTCCATCTAATTCGGTAATTCACCGGCCCTAATCTTCTCAGTACTTTAGCTGGCCCCTACCACTTGGGCGCTAGCTTGGCGGAGAACTTGTCGCTGGCCTTCGAGAGAGGATGAGTCCTGACCCAGACTAGGTCACCCGTTTGAAAGTGCGCTTCTTTCCTGCGGGCATTATAATACCTAGCTTGTCTAGCCTGGTGCACACCCACTCTCCTCTTGACCTCCTCCGCCATCTTCTGTAGTCTCTCCACCAGGTTATATGCGGCTTGGTCTGCAGGAGATGGTGGTTTATTGATCAGCCTCTCCAGTGGGCCTTGGAGCTTCCGACCCAAGGCCAACTCAGCAGGGACTTTCCCAGTGGTTTCCTGGTGAGCTGTGTTGAGGGCGAAGCGGAACTCTGGTAGCCACTGGTCCCAGGTGTTATGGTGCTGGCCGACGAATGATGCGATCATGGTTTTCAATGTCCGGTTGATGCGTTCTGTAAGGTTGGTTTGTGGGTGGTAACTGGTGGTGAGTTTCTGGACAACACCCCAAGCCTTGCAGAGGTCCATCAGCAAGTTGGCAGTGAATTGAGGTCCTCTGTCCGAAACGAGGTACGAGGGCACCCCCCAGCGGGTGAAGATTTCCTCCCTGAGGATTTTGATGAGACGAGGTGTTTTGCTGTCTCTCAAGGGGAACATCTCCACCCATTTGGAATAATAGTCCACCACCACCAAGAGGTAAACGTTTCCGGCTTTGCTCCTGGGGAATGGACCCATCAGGTCGATGCCTAACATTACTCCGGGAGCGGTGACTTGAGTGCTCTGTAGTAGCCCTGCCGGCTTGGTGTTGCTTGCCTTGTATTGCTGGCAGGTCACAAAAGTCTTTGTGTGATCCCATACGTCCTTCCGGACCGTTGGCCACCAGGCTACCTCCAGCACTCGTAAGAGGGTCTTCAGGCGACCCAGATGACCACCCAACGGATTGTCGTGGAAGTACCGCAGGAATTCTGCCACCAGAGTCTGCGGGACGACCAACTGCCACTTTTCTCCCTGGTTCTTCACCGGTACTCTTCGGTACAATAGGCCTTGGTGGTCACAGAAGCCGATGCGATCGGGTGGAGATGTTGTCCGACCGCTGTCTCTCCTCAGGTCCATCACACCCTGGTCTGTTCCTTGGGCCGCCGCCAATTCTGCCAATGTGGTCGGCAAATCCGAGGGGCTTTTCGAGGACATGACAAGACAGGGTGAGGAGTGAATGGAGAGTGGTTCGTAAGCACGGGACAGTGCATCCGGGGCGACGTTAAGACAACCCTTCCGATAATGAACCTTGAAGCTGAACTGTTGCAGTCGGAGTATCCAACGCGTCAGTCGAGAGGTGGTCTTCGGGCAGTTGAAAGCCCAGGACAGTGCGGCGTGGTCCGTGAAGACTGTGAAGTCTGGTCCCTCCAGATAGTGCCTCCACTTTTCCACAGCCCAGACCACGGCCAGGCACTCCTTCTCCGAAGTGGAATAATTCCGCTCCGGGCCTCGGAGTCCCCTCGACGCGTAAGCAATTACATGCTCACCATCATCGGTGGTCTGGGAGAGGATGGCTCCGAGACCCACTTCACTGGCGTCCGTGTGTACCTGAAATGGAAGTGAGGTATTGGGTTGCGCCAACACTGGCGAGCTCTGCAACGCCTGCTTCAGAGCTTCCATGCTATCTTGACACTCGCTGGTCCAGTTCCATTCCACTCCCTTCCTCTTCAGATTGTTGAGAGGGGCTGCCATGTCCGCAAAACGGGGAATGAACTTGTGATACCATCCCGCAAGCCCCAGGAAACGCTGCACAGCCTTTAGATCCTGAGGGACAGGATAGTCAGACACAGCTTGGGTCTTGGATGGATCAACCTCCACGCCTCTGTCGGAGACGATGTGTCCCAAAAACTTCAGCTCTCGCTTGAAAAAGTGGCACTTCTTCATGTTGAGGCTGAGATTGGCGGCATGTAACTTCTGGAAGACGGATTCCAAGTCTCGAAGATGTTGTTCTTTGGAGTGAGAGTAGACTATGATGTCATCGATATACACAAAGCATAGCTTTCCCCTCAATTCCGCCAAGACCGTCTCCATCAGTCTCTGAAAGGAGGCTGCAGCATTCCGCAGACCGAATGTCATAGCCTTAAACTGGAAAAGTCCAAGAGAGGTTATGAAAGCAGTCTTCGCCTTGCTTTCATCTGCCATCGCCACCTGCCAGTAACCAGACTGCAAGTCCAAGGAACTGAACCATGAGGCCCCTTCCAAGGACTCAAGGATATCATGTATGATGGGCATCGGATAAGCGTCTGGCAGTGTCTTGGCATTCACCCTTCGGTAGTCCACACAGAATCTGTAGGACCCGTCTGGTTTGTTCACCAGAACTACAGGTGATGACCAAGCTGACTGTGACGGCTCAATGATCCCATCTACCAGCATCTTCTCCACATGTTCCTCAATGACCTTCTTCTTCTGAGGAGACACACGATACGCCTTGGATCGTACAGGCACTTCATCCTGCACGAAGATGGTGTGTTTCACCACCGATGTCTTCCCCAGTTTACTGGAGGTGACAGCAGGCCAGTCACCCATGAGCCGTTGTAGCTCCTCCGGACAGTCCGTGTCATAAGGAACCTGTAACTCTGGGTTGACCGTAGATGCCCAGCAATCTCTCATCTCCCCTGGAGGCAAGGCGTAGTAGAGGAGGATGCCTGGTTGGTAGACGATGGTGGGAGACTTGTCCCACAAGCTGGAATTGGCCTTCTGGCTTAAGAAAGGATAATAGGTGTAACCTTTTCCAGTCTTCAAACCATAACTATTCTTAGCCAGATCAAGAATGGCACCAGTGGCTGCAAGGAAGTCTAGCCCAAGGATCAGTGGGAACACAAGATGGCGATCTTGCATCACATGGGTGTCGATGGTTCTTTTCACACCATGCCAGTCGAACCTGAGATCTTTCTTGCCCAGGGCTCGATGAGCTGAGCCATCAGCTAGGACAAAACCCTGCCTGGTAAACGGTAAGGTTTCGTCTGGTAGCATGACTTGCTTCCACAGACTTTCCCTAATCAGGGTGAAAGAACTCCCAGTGTCCACCACTGCCTCAACTGGGATTCCCTTGATGGTAACCGGGACCAAGAGGAGCTTGTTTTCGTTATTTTTGTAGCTCTTGTTTTGCACTAGAGAAAGCTCTGCAATGGTCTTCGCCGACTGTTTCTTCTCCTTCTTGCCCTGTTTGTCAGTACTCGCCTTCACCCTCTGCCAGTAGTCCTGGGTTCCTGAGAAGTCCTTCTCCACCATGGACCCCACCTTTACTAGCTCGGTCACTGTCGTCACAGTGCCCCGCAGGCAGCCAGCCACTTTAGGGTTGATGTTACTCAAGATGCGTCTCACTATATCTTCCTCTGGCATGTCTCGCTTCCACTTGAGGCACAGTGCACGATAATCGTATGCGAAATCCCTGAGACATTGCTCTGGTTTCTGCACCATGGACCTCAGTCTCTCCTCCACTTCTGTCATGTAGTCAGAGGAGAGGAAAGCGGACATGAAGGCACTTCTAAATGAGACCCAATCGTGGACATGGCTTTTTGCAGCCTGCCACCAGCTGAGTGCCGGCCCCTTGAAGACGGAAGACAGGGCTCCCAAAAGTTCACGGTTGGAGAGGGGTCTTAAGGCTTACCATATGTAACGGTTTGATAATTAAATATAACTGTTACTCTTTTTTATATTACGGGATATTGACTGATCTCCTTTAGACACAACTGATTTAAGTAGAATGACAGGATTAGCTTACTAGACAATAGACAAACAGCAAACAAACTCATGAGAACACAGCGAAGTGGTGATGAAGTAATGTGGCTCTTTATCCAACCAAATGAAATAATAATAATAATACAGACAGGTATAAACACCCACAAAATCAAATGAATGATCTGAAAGTTATGAATCCGTTTGAACCGAATGTCCGCGATTCGCGCACGCACGCACGCCCGCACGCACGCCCGCTAAATAGTTTATTAGATAGGTCTGTAAGAAAATAGTAATTAAAGTCCGCGTCTCGTGCACGCCCGCACGCTCCTATATTGTTCCTTATCGCTCCGTAAATCCACAAGGCTCCAAAACGTCCCAGAAAGAGGGAAAACCGAAATGTCACTCCAAAAAGTTATCCAAAAGGAAAAGGGATCCCCAGAAGTGATATAATCCAAACGTAATTATTCCAAATGCAAACAACAACAGTGGATCCTCGCGGGGTGTAAAATAAATATAAACGGTCTCACCCAGTCTTTTCTGTGTTGCAGTATAGGGTGCTGCAATGTGGCCTTAGCTATTTTCCACCTATAGCGTTCGAGCAGAGTCTATTATTTAATAAATAATTAATCAAACTGATCCAGGTCTCTCGTGGACTTCCTGAACGGTTTGTCTCTCTCGTTTGGTTCCTCTCGCGGGCCGGCGACCAACGCCTCTTTTGTCGTGCGTCAGACAGCCTCCGCCCCGTCAATCAAAACAATCCCCTCAAATCATAACATAGGCTTTCAAAACACCCCTTAAACAATAACAAAATAAAACATCTTAGGGCCTTACCCTTAAGGGATGGCGTTAATTAAGGACCATTATATATATATATGACATACACTTTTAAATGCCATAAATAAAATAAATCCTTTTCTTAACATGTGTGGCAGCGCTACATAGACCCCCCCTCCAGCCATCGGCTACTAGGGTGAGGTACCATAGAACCTTTTTATATTAACCACATTTACAGTGTCCTGTTTATCAGGTGGGTTATTCCATCCAATTCGGTAATTCACCGGCCCTAATCTTCTCAGTACTTTAGCTGGCCCCTCCCACTTGGGCGCTAGCTTGGCGGAGAACTTGTCGCTGGCCTTCGAGAGAGGATGAGTCCTGACCCAGACTAGGTCACCCGTTTGAAAGTGCGCTTCTTTCCTGCGGGCATTATAATACCTAGCTTGTCTAGCCTGGTGCACACCCACTCTCCTTTTGACCTCCTCCGCCATCTTCTGTAGTCTCTCCACCAGGTTATATGCGGCTTGGACTGCAGGAGACGGTGGTTTATTGATCAGCCTCTCCAGTGGGCCTTGGAGCTTCCGACCCAAAGCCAACTCAGCAGGGACTTTCCCAGTGGTTTCCTGGTGAGCTGTGTTGAGGGCGAAGCGGAACTCTGGTAGCCACTGGTCCCAGGTGTTATGGTGCTGGCCGACGAATGATGCAATCATGGTTTTCAATGTCCGGTTGATGCGTTCTGTAAGGTTGGTTTGTGGGTGGTAACTGGTGGTGAGTTTCTGGACAACACCCCAAGCCTTGCAGAGGTCCATCAGCAAGTTGGCAGTGAATTGAGGTCCTCTGTCCGAAACGAGGTACGAGGGCACCCCCCAGCGGATGAAGATTTCCTCCCTGAGGATTTTGATGAGACGAGGTGTTTTGCTGTCTCGCAAGGGGAACATCTCCACCCATTTGGAATAATAGTCCACCACCACCAAGAGGTAAACGTTTCCGGCTTTGCTCCTATGGAATGGACCCATCAGGTCGATGCCCAACATTACTCCGGGAGCGGTGACTTGAGTGCTCTGTAGTAGCCCTGCCGGCTTGGTGGTGCTTGCCTTGTATTGCTGGCAGGTCACACAAGTCTTTGTGTGATCCCATACGTCCTTCCGGACCGTTGGCCACCAGGCTACCTCCAGCACTCGTAAGAGGGTCTTCAGGCGACCCAGATGACCACCCAACGGATTGTCGTGGAAGTACCGCAGGAATTCTGCCACCAGAGTCTGCGGGACGACCAACTGCCACTTTTCTCCCTGGTTCTTCACCGGTACTCTTCGGTACAACAGCCCTTGGTGGTCACAGAAGGCGATGCGATCGGGTGGAGATGTTGTCCGACCGCTGTCTCTCCTCAGGTCCATCACACCCTGGTCTGTTCCTTGGGCCGCCGCCAATTCTGCCAATGTGGTCGGCAAATCCGAGGGGCTTTTCGAGGACATGACAAGACAGGGTGAGGAGTGAATGGAGAGTGGTTCGTAAGCACGGGACAGTGCATCCGGGGCGACGTTAAGACAACCCTTCCGATAATGAACCTTGAAGCTGAACTGTTGCAGTCGGAGTATCCAACGCGTCAGTCGAGAGGTGGTCTTCGGGCAGTTGAAAGCCCAGGACAGTGCGGCGTGGTCCGTGAAGACTGTGAACTCTGGTCCCTCCAGATAGTGCCTCCACTTTTCCACAGCCCAGACCACGGCCAGGCACTCCTTCTCCGAAGTGGAATAATTCCGCTCTGGGCCTCGGAGTCCCCTCGACGCGTAAGCAATTACATGCTCACCATCATCGGTGGTCTGGGAGAGGATGGCTCCGAGACCCACTTCACTGGCGTCCGTGTGTACCTGAAATGGTAGTGAGGTATTGGGTTGCGCCAACACTGGCGAGCTCTGCAACGCCTGCTTCAGAGCTTCCATGCTATCTTGACACTCGCTGGTCCAGTTCCATTCCACTCCCTTCCTCTTCAGATTGTTGAGAGGGGCTGCCATGTCCGCAAAAC
This sequence comes from Protomyctophum parallelum, assembly GCF_964188405.1. Classification (NCBI taxonomy): domain Eukaryota; kingdom Metazoa; phylum Chordata; class Actinopteri; order Myctophiformes; family Myctophidae; genus Protomyctophum; species Protomyctophum parallelum. The sequence continues at coordinate 55,394,953 of NC_139705.1, read as the reverse complement.
GGGGAATGAACTTGTGATACCATCCCGCAAGCCCCAGGAAACGCTGCACAGCCTTTAGATCCTGAGGGACAGGATAGTCAGACACAGCTTGGGTCTTGGATGGATCAACCTCCACGCCTCTGTTGGAGACGATGTGTCCCAAAAACTTCAGCTCTCGCTTGAAAAAGTGGCACTTCTTCATGTTGAGGCTGAGATTGGCGGCATGTAACTTCTGGAAGACGGATTCCAAGTCTCGAAGATGTTGTTCTTTGGAGTGAGAGTAGACTATGATGTCATCGATATACACAAAGCATAGCTTTCCCCTCAATTCCACCAAGACCGTCTCCATCAGTCTCTGAAAGGAGGCTGCAGCATTCCGCAGACCGAATGGCATAGCCTTAAACTGGAAAAGTCCAAGAGAGGTTATGAAAGCAGTCTTCGCCTTGCTCTCATCTGCCATCGCCACCTGCCAGTAACCAGACTGCAAGTCCAAGGAACTGAACCATGAGGCCCCTTCCAAGGACTCAAGGATATCATGTATGATGGGCATCGGATAAGCGTCTGGCAGTGTCTTGGCATTCACCCTTCGGTAGTCCACACAGAATCTGTAGGACCCGTCTGGTTTGTTCACCAGAACTACAGGTGATGACCAAGCTGACTGTGACGGCTCAATGATCCCATCTACCAGCATCTTCTCCACATGTTCCTCAATGACCTTCTTCTTCTGAGGAGACACACGATACGCCTTGGATCGTACAGGCACTTCATCCTGCACGAAGATGGTGTGTTTCACCACCGATGTCTTCCCCAGTTTACTGGAGGTGACAGCAGGCCAGTCACCCATGAGCCGTTGTAGCTCCTCCGGACAATCCGTGTCATAAGGAACCTGTAACTCTGGGTTGACCGTAGATGCCCAGCAATCTCTCATCTCCCCTGGAGGCAAGGCGTAGTAGAGGAGGATGCCTGGTTGGTAGACGATGGTGGGAGACTTGTCCCACAAGCTGGAATTGGCCTTCTGGCTTAAGAAAGGATAATAGGTGTAACCTTTTCCAGTCTTCAACCCATAACTATTCTTAGCCAGATCAAGAATGGCACCGGTCTCGGCAAGGAAGTCTAGCCCAAGGATCAGTGGGAACACAAGATGGCGATCTTGCATCACATGGGTGTCGATGGTTCTTTTCACACCATGCCAGTCGAACCTGAGATCTTTCTTGCCCAGGGCTCGATGAGCTGAGCCATCAGCTAGGACAAAACCCTGCCTGGTAAACGGTAAGGTTTCGTCTGGTAGCATGACTTGCTTCCACAGACTTTCCCTAATCAGGGTGAAAGAACTCCCAGTGTCCACCACTGCCTCAACTGGGATTCCCTTGATGGTAACCGGGACCAACAGGAGCTTGTTTTCGTTATTTTTGTAGCTCCTGTTTTGTACTAGAGAAAGCTCTGCAACGGTCTTCGTCGACTGTTTCTTCTCCTTCTTGCCCTGTTTGTCAGTACTCGCCTTCACCCTCTGCCAGTAGTCCTGGGTTCCTGAGAAGTCCTTCTCCACCATGGACCCCACCTTTACTAGCTACAGTAAAATAAACAGTGGACAGTAAAATAAACAGTGGACAGTAAAATAAACAGTGTACAGTAAAATAAACAGTGCACAGTAAAATAAACAGTGTACAGTAAAATAAACAGTGTACAGTAAAATAAACAGTGGACAGTAAAATAAACAGTGGACAGTAAAATAAACAGTGGACAGTAAAATAAACAGTGTACAGTAAAATAAACAGTGGACAGTAAAATAAACAGTGTACAGTAAAATAAACAGTGGACAGTAAAATACACAGTGGACAGTAAAATAAACAGTGGACAGTAAAATAAACAGTGGACAGTAAAATAAACAGTGGACAGTAAAATAAACAGTGTACAGTAAAATAAACTGGACAGTAAAATAAACAGTGTACAGTAAAATAAACAGTGTACAGTAAAATAAACAGTGGACAGTAAAATAAACAGTGGACAGTAAAATAAACAGTGTACAGTAAAATAAACAGTGTACAGTAAAATAAACAGTGTACAGTAAAATAAACAGTGGACAGTAAAATAAACAGTGGACAGTAAAATAAACAGTGGACGGTAAAATAAACGGTGGACGGTAAAATAAACGGTGGACGGTAAAATAAACGGTGTACGGTAAAATAAACGGTGTACAGTAAAATAAACAGTGGACAGTAAAATAAACAGTGTACAGTAAAATAAACAGTGGACAGTAAAATAAACAGTGGACAGTAAAATAAACAGTGTACAGTAAAATAAACAGTGGACAGTAAAATACACAGTGGACAGTAAAATAAACAGTGGACAGTAAAATAAACAGTGGACAGTAAAATAAACAGTGGACAGTAAAATAAACAGTGGACAGTAAAATAAACAGTGTACAGTAAAATAAACTGGACAGTAAAATAAACAGTGTACAGTAAAATAAACAGTGGACAGTAAAATAAACAGTGGACAGTAAAATAAACAGTGGACAGTAAAATAAACAGTGTACAGTAAAATAAACAGTGTACAGTAAAATAAACAGTGGACAGTAAAATAAACAGTGGACAGTAAAATAAACGGTGGACAGTAAAATAAACGGTGGACAGTAAAATAAACGGTGGACAGTAAAATAAACGGTGTACAGTAAAATAAACGGTGTACAGTAAAATAAACAGTGGACAGTAAAATAAACGGTGGACAGTAAAATAAACGGTGGACAGTAAAATAAACGGTGGACAGTAAAATAAACAGTGTACAGTAAAATAAACAGTGGACAGTAAAATAAACGGTGGACAGTAAAATAAACGGTGTACAGTAAAATAAACGGTGTACAGTAAAATAAACAGTGGACAGTAAAATAAACAGTGTACAGTAAAATAAACAGTGTACAGTAAAATAAACAGTGTACAGTAAAATAAACAGTGGACAGTAAAATAAACAGTGGACAGTAAAATAAACAGTGTACAGTAAAATAAACAGTGTACAGTAAAATAAACAGTGTACAGTAAAATAAACAGTGGACAGTAAAATAAACAGTGGACAGTAAAATAAACAGTGTACAGTAAAATAAGCAGTGGACAGTAAAATAAACAGTGTACAGTAAAATAAACAGTGTACAGTAAAATAAACAGTGTACAGTAAAATAAACAGTGGACAGTAAAATAAACAGTGTACAGTAAAATAAACAGTGGACAGTAAAATAAACAGTGGACAGTAAAATAAACAGTGAACAGTAAAATAAACAGTGTACAGTAAAATAAACAGTGTACAGTAAAATAAACAGTGTACAGTAAAATAAACAGTGGACAGTAAAATAAACAGTGGACAGTAAAATAAACAGTGGACAGTAAAATAAACAGTGTACAGTAAAATAAACAGTGGACAGTAAAATAAACAGTGGACAGTAAAATAAACAGTGGACAGTAAAATAAACAGTGGACAGTAAAATAAACAGTGGACAGTAAAATAAACAGTGGACAGTAAAATAAACAGTGGACAGTAAAATAAACAGTGTACAGTAAAATAAACAGTGTACAGTAAAATAAACAGTGGACAGTAAAATAAACAGTGGACAGTAAAATAAACAGTGGACAGTAAAATAAACAGTGGACAGTAAAATAAACAGTGGACAGTAAAATAAACAGTGGACAGTAAAATAAACAGTGGACAGTAAAATAAACAGTGGACAGTAAAATAAACAGTGGACAGTAAAATAAACAGTGGACAGTAAAATAAACAGTGGACAGTAAAATAAACAGTGTACAGTAAAATAAACAGTGGACAGTAAAATAAACAGTGGACAGTAAAATAAACAGTGTACAGTAAAATAAACAGTGTACAGTAAAATAAACAGTGTACAGTAAAATAAACAGTGTACAGTAAAATAAACAGTGTACAGTAAAATAAACAGTGTACAGTAAAATAAACAGTGTACAGTAAAATAAACAGTGGACAGTAAAATAAACAGTGGACAGTAAAATAAACAGTGGACAGTGAAATAAACAGTGGACAGTGAAATAAACAGTGGACAGTGAAATAAACAGTGGACAGTAAAAGAAACAGTGGACAGTAAAAGAAACAGTGGACAGTAAAATAAACAGTGGACAGTAAAATAAACAGTGGACAGTAAAATAAACAGTGGACAGTAAAATAAACAGTGGACAGTAAAATAAACAGTGGACAGTAAAATAAACAGTGTACAGTAAAATAAACAGTGTACAGTAAAATAAACAGTGTACAGTAAAATAAACAGTGTACAGTAAAATAAACAGTGTACAGTAAAATAAACAGTGGACAGTAAAATAAACAGTGGACAGTAAAATAAACAGTGGACAGTAAAATAAACAGTGGACAGTAAAATAAACAGTGTACAGTAAAATAAACAGTGGACAGTAAAATAAACAGTGGACAGTAAAATAAACAGTGGACAGTAAAAGAAACAGTGGACAGTAAAATAAACAGTGGACAGTAAATTAAACAGTGGACAGTAAAATAAACAGTGGACAGTAAAATAAACAGTGGACAGTAAAATAAACAGTGGACAGTAAAATAAACAGTGTACAGTAAAATAAACAGTGTACAGTAAAATAAACAGTGTACAGTGAAATAAACAGTGTACAGTGTCGTGGAAGTTTAGAGATAAACATTGTAAGAATACTCCAAGTGTTTTATGACGTCACTGTCCCATGTGGTGAATGCCTTGTGGCTATGTTGGGGGTTGTCGTGTGGGAGAAGAGAAGAGCTATAAAAGCTGTCGTTGGTTGTCATTCTGGGAGTCAGACTGGGGTTTCCATACATGGGGTTGGTTCATGTAAGTCTTGTCTCCTTGCTCGAGTAAAATCTCTATACTCTATAACTCAGAATTCTTGTGTTGCCTCATTATTCATTGTTGTGATTTGGTTTTGAGCATATGTCCGCAGATTCCATTACAATTTGGAGGTGTCCCATCGAGATGTGCTGTGCTTGGCGGGTCGGCCCGGTGGGGTAAAGTTCTGTCTTTCGGCTGGGCCGACGTCGCGCAAGTGAGTATATGGGTCTGTTTGGATGTTCAGAAAATGAGGTATTGCTTTTATTCAGAGTTTTAAAGTATAGTGATGAAGTTGGTTGTGATCACAATTGTTTTTTTTTGATGGCCTATTTAAAGAGGGAAACTGTGAAGTTTTGCCTTTCATATGTGCATATGAGAGACGGAGGAATAGTGGTTGGTTGGTTGAATGGAAAAATGGTAGTCTATTCAATAAATCATTCATTAAGTTGCCTGCTGTCTAATAGGGGGACAAGAGATCCTGCCTAGGGTACCCTGTTGTTTTAAGAAACAACGAAAGTTGGCTAGCCAGTGTGTGAATGTAGGCCTACGGTGTGTGAGTGTTTGAGTGTGTTTGCCTATCTGCCTGTGTGTGTGTGACTGTGAGTGAGGCAAGGTGTCAGGATGGCAGGGAGAGAATATGTGGAAATGGGAGATTTTAATGATCTAAAATGGAGATACGGAAATAGTTCCATAATATGGATGAAAGTAAGGATGTGAGACGAAGGAGAGTGTGAGAGTGGTATGGTTTCATTTTTTCTTGGCATATTATATTTGGTGTGTTGGAATTATAAGATGTTCTATTTTAGATATTGTTACTGTGTAATTTGTGGAGTTAAATTAAATCGGAATGAAATAGTGCGCCTATCGTAGTTAAATCTATGAACTACATTTTATATGTGGGGGCAAAGTAATTTTGATGGACGGAAATACCTCATTTGAGCAGTTGAATGTCTGAATTAGTTTATTTTTCTTCCTCCTATATGGCTCCCCGCAAGGGGAGTTGTCATAAAGTTTAGGATTGTTTTTATGTAGAAAAACAAAATGTAATCTAAATTCCCCAGGCAGGCCATGCCCTGATTAATATTGTAAGTTAGTTTAAGAGAAAATACGTGACGTGTTGTATGAGTATGTTATGGGTAGTCTTGTAAATCGCTCCGGTTTGAGAGCGTATGTGCGAGAGCCTCAGGGGAGGTTTAAAATTGAATTGGCTTTCATTTGGGGTCCAGGATAAAATTAGAAGGTTCAAGCTAAATTTAGGAGGTAGATGAGATATATTTCTCATTGTAAATGATCACATTTAGGACATTTCATATCTTTTGTGAAATTAGGTATAGGTTAATGTGGGTTGTTAAGCCTACAGGTTTTTATCTTAGTCAAAAACAATATAGCTGCATGGGTAATTTGATTCTGTGACAAAACAGGTGTGGAGCAGTTTGAGTAAAATAGAATACATAGCCTAAATTTAAGGAAATTGTTAGGGCAGTGACTTTTAAGATGATACATTTGTGCATACCGATAGGAAAGAGTTTAAAAAATGGCAGTTCTAAAAGCATGTTGTTAAAAAGTAAAGTAGTGAAACGGTGAGAATTAGTGTTGATGCTAGCCTGGGGTCATGCTGTGAGATAATTACCCCTGTGATTGGTTTATTGTTTATTTGCTATTCCGAGGGCTCCTCTGCCTCTGTGTGACGGCTCATGTTACAGACAGGAGAGTAAGTACATTATGAAGCCATTGTAGAAATTAACCAAAGCTAGGTGGTCCCCTATTATGAATGTAAAGGATTACTTCCAGGATAGTTACCTTGTAGCATTTCTATGGTTGTTTGTTTTTTGAGTTACGGTTTGATACTGTCAATACACTTTCCTGTGTGGATGGTGTGAGAGAGACAGTATTGAATGTTGTCCTTGAAGTGAGTTTATACTCATTCTGTGGGGACAGTATGCAAATGAGTATGCATGTCTGTGACTAAGGGAGAGGAGCATGAGTGTGTCACAGTGTGACTGTGTGAAAGTTTAGTGTCTAGTGTCTATATCCACTATTTAGTGGATATGATGGACAGGAGTAAATCCCCAAGAGAAATATTCAGTTTCATGCAAGGATATTTTGAAGATTAAAAAAAAGATATATTGGACTGTGTAAGAAATTGTGGACATGTCAGATTGAGAATAATAGTATGTTGTTGATTGAGAAAAGGAAAAGCAATAGTGACAGATAATAGTATGTTGTTAATGTCAAACTGGTTGAGGTTTAAGATAAAAGCATGTGGGCCGAACTATAAATACCTCTTGCCTTGGTAAAAATAGGAGGTTAAAGAAATGCGGATGGAAGGATAAGGTTAGGCTATAGTGCTGTATTGTTACAGCAACAGGGTGACAGATGAGACCAGTTGCATACTACTCAAAGCAGCTTTCAGCTGCTACAGCTGGTCAAAGTTTCTTCATCTTTGGTGGCATATAGACAAGAACTGTCTCGGTTCCACATGCAGTCTCGTCCAAAAGTAACTATGGTTCAAATCGACATGCACCGGTATGTGCCCCCAGGTGTCGGCCTCGGCCATATCTCCCAGCTGGTGATTGTCCCAGTGACCCCAGAGGGGGGGTAGTAGTGGTTAGTTGAAATAGTCAACAGGAAGAAACAGCTGGTGGTCTATATAGGAAGAAAATCAGTGCTCACAGCGTCTCTCTCACTGTCAACCCCACTGTCACAGAGACGGAGCAGCTGGGTGTTGCCATGTCCGCTTATTATAAGCGCTTTTGGGCTTGTATTATAATAGCCTAGTCAGGCTTCTTTTGGGCTTGTTTCAATAGACATGGCTGCTTGCTTCTCTTCCAAAATCTGGCAACACTGCCAGTTGGGAGGGTCTTGTCACAATCACTAGTTAGTGAATGCAGAGATGAATAAACCAGATATGCCGACATGAAAAACTACATTTAATGAGCATGTGACAGTATTATGAGATTAGTTTGAAGGGCAGGGGAAAAGGAAAAAGTTAAAATATGGGAGAGGTCATAACAGTTACAACTACAAAATTGCAAAATTTAGTATGCAAAGGATTGCAATATTATGGAAAGATAAATGTACAACTGTCAACAAAGCTTCATTCTGTTCCGTTGAGAAGAGGATACCACGATCAAATCCAACCTACTGGTTTTGTTTTTTTTCCAGTATGAGGAGGGTTGATACAGCATGAACGTACTGAACATTGAACATTGGTCACTAAATGGACATAGATGAACTGACATTGTGAGATGAAAGACCTGGCAGACAGTGATGGGGGAATCCCCGGGAATCGCTGAAAAAACTGGGAGTGTGAACATTTTCAAGATTCTTGAACCGACCTGCTTGTGACAGCTGAGTGCGAAGGAAGCTATTTTTGTGACTGATTGTGTTTCTCTGCAGTGATGGAGGGATGAGGTGAAGCCGACAGGTGTACATTTAGATCAAAATGATAGTGAGTGAGTGAGTTGCATTTGTGTAATTGCAGCTGTTATGAACCGAAGATAGGGGTTGTATTTACTGTGAGTGACAGGACGTAAATTTGTCTTAACAGGGAACTAAGGTTCCAGCTGTCGGCACTTATCTGAGGTCATCTGACATGGTTAATAGTGGAGACAATAAAACCCCTCCTCCTGAATGTTAATGATTTTACAACATGGTCAAGCCACAATACTATAATCAGCTGCTTAGAGCTAGCCTTGCTGAGCCATGAGGCCAGAGGGGCGGGAGCCTAACTCCTTCTGTAGCGTGAGGCATCTGATGTACAAGTACACCCCCTGGACATGACGCTAGTGTGTCGCGGGAACTTGCCCAGTCCAATTATTGATGCTGAGTGTCAAGCAGGGAGGCATTGGGTCCCATTTTTACAGTCTTTCTTTGGTATGTCCCGGCCGGGGATTGAACCCAACCTCCCAGTCTCAGGGCGGACACTCTAACCACAAGGCCACTGAGCTGGTGGTCAGAGTTTAGATATTACAATACTAATAAATTAGTGCAGTTCAATAGTACAGTATTACATGAGAAATAGGTATGTGTGTGCACTCAAATAAGAAGTTGAACAGTTAGAATTCTACTGCAGTCATATAGGTCACAAATAATCAGTCACTATCCATACAGTATCAGAGGGAAATTGGTTTGCAGACTCTATGGAAAAAAGGCAGCTGAGTCTAAGACAGGGGCGCTGCAGATGTTTCTTGATTCCGCTGGGAAAGCGGCGGTGTACCATTTTGCGGAAATGTTGGATCAAAATCCGTCACATAATCACAAAATGGGGTTGTATAGTGATCCGTCCCTGTTATGTCATCAACAATGGAACAGAGTAAAATCAGTCAAACCCTACATTGTATTGGATCGGTTAGAGAATTAATTAGGATAAGTACAGTATATTGAGGCCTAGTTTTGTTAAATAACAAGTGATTTGAATAGTATTAGTGTAATGTGTGTCACAGAAGCGGAAAGTGTTTTCGGCATCAACCCTTCAATACAGTTCAGTCAGACAACTCAAGGAGGATGTAATATATATATTTATTGATGTAAGATAATCAATGCAATATATCTGTTATGGTTTGGCGATGTATTGGATCTGTTTTTTTAGGTACTCAGGTCAAGCGCATCAGTCCCGACCATAGGGACTCTGAAACCCCCGTACCTAAACAGTAGATCCAAAACGAAAGCAGAATTGAGTGCAGGTTGTGTGACAGCAGCACGCTGATACAACAACAGTAAGCGAGCAAGAAGGAGGATGAATGCAAAACCTTCGGTTAAAAATAGCCGGTATGAGAGATTGGGTGAGCTGTGATTGGCTGAGTGAATCATGTGGATGAGAGCCTGATGCTGCAGTGGTCCAATTAACGGCCAGCGCGCTGACTGAGGTTCCCTGACTGAACTTGCTCTGTGCATGTCTATGACAGGCAAATGCTCATTAGTAAGAGCGATGCAATTTAGTAAAATAAATAAGGGAAAGACACTGACATCAGGACAAGAAAATAATAGTGATTATGACTACTATTGTGTGAGTTAAATGTAAAACATACTGTACTAGGATAACCTGTTTACATGGTCAGAATATGATCAAGCCGGAATAAGCTAGGCTTATTAAAAATAGGCTAGGCTTATATTTATGAGTTATACATTGTTCGATTATTCAAAAGGTCCGATAAGGGGCTGTATACCACAGATTAGATAGAACTAAGTTAGGGAAGGGTTTTAGCAGTACATGGACCTCTGTTGATCTGACTACATATGGCCGGTGTGAACATTTTTAAAATAATGGTTGATGCTCTGTAAGCTGTTTTGTGTCATCATAGGGAAATATCCGGGAAAATAATAAAAACAGGGAATAATAGTGGATCACGATGTCTGGCAAGTCATTGTTTCGGGGGACGCCCCGGAAATAAAGACAAAGTATGGAAATACATGTGTGTTTCCTGTACAAATGTTATGTTTTGATTCAGTTTATGATTAGGTCCAAGAAGGAGGAGGCGAGCAGATGCGTGTTGTGTCATGAGATTGATTTATTGATCCCTCACATGTGTGTAGCATGATTACTAATGGAATGGCTAACCTAATTGTGCATGCGCGTCGAAAGTGTATATATATTGCTGTGATTGCAGGAAAGAGTATCATTGGATTGTGGAAATCAGATCTGTAAGTATTAAATGCAACATTTTGATGTTCTGAAGAGTTTTCCTTGATACTGCTGTATGTTATATTGTAGTTATATTGTCATGGCTGGCTCTTGTTATGACAAAATCAGGAGCAGGGTAGGCTAGTAAAAAAGCAGGCTGAATAAGTCAAGGTGCCACTTACACCTTCTGTAAGTAAGGAATCAACAGTCTATAAAGTAACAGCTGACTGGTATATATATATGTGTCCATGTTAAAAGTATTATCATATTCCCGTCATATTACAAAGTGTTGAGTCCACCGTCAACACTCTAGACTAGATAGAGTAGGCCCTTTTAAAAAATTGGTTTGTAGTATGTTTTTTTTCCAGCTCCATATGATCCTATGAAGACGACAACATGAATGATGATGATGATGAATGATGATGATGATGGTGATGATGTGCGATCATGTCTGCTACTATGACACTGAGGGTCCTAAATGAGAGTGCTGTTAGCACTCTGAACTCTGAATCCGGCGATCATGTGCGGTCATGTGCCCCAGGAATGTCACCTGTGGGGTGACAATTTCTGGTCTTTTGGGAAGCCGGGACGTGTGCTGTTCTGTTGAAAATGGCCAATCTGCAAATTCGCAACATGTCTGGGCCCTGCACATTGTGAAAGAACTAAAAAGACTTGGCTTGCTCCTCAAAGTGGGCTGATGGACAATTCTGAATGGACACACTATGGTGCTGAGATGTTTTCTTGGGTCCAATGTCGGCAACGGTTATTGTATGTTTAATTTGGCGTTGCCTTATTTGTTTGTTGTTATAAAACCATTGTGTCACTGTATATTGATTTATGTTTGTGCCTGAATACCTGTGTATTCTGATGTGTTTTGTTGTGTATACTATGTTGTGGATTTTATGTTTTTATCATGTCGTAAGCCATGTGGTGGTCGTTTTCTCTTATGAGATAGGCCGGTGTAGGAATTTTCCCAGAACGTTACGAGATAATGTTGTATGAAAAGGGGTTTTTCGCCTGCCCGTACGATATGAGTGAGTGTTTATTTTGTGTTCCAGGTTTTTGCCTGCATCTGCAATGTACTGATAAAATGGTGTTTATGAGTTTTTAAATGTTTAAAAGTGGGGTAATGTCGTGGAAGTTTAGAGATAAACATTGTAAGAATACTCCAAGTGTTTTATGACGTCACTGTCCCATGTGGTGAATGCCTTGTGGCTATGTTGGGGGTTGTCGTGTGGGAGAAGAGAAGAGCTATAAAAGCTGTCGTTGGTTGTCATTCTGGGAGTCAGACTGGGGTTTCCATACATGGGGTTGGTTCATGTAAGTCTTGTCTCCTTGCTCGAGTAAAATCTCTATACTCTATAACTCAGAATTCTTGTGTTGCCTCATTATTCATTGTTGTGATTTGGTTTTGAGCATATGTCCGCAGATTCCATTACAACAGTGAAATAAACAGTGTACAGTAAAATAAACAGTGTACAGTGAAATAAACAGTGGACAGTAAAATAAACAGTGGACAGTAAAATAAACAGTGGACAGTAAAATAAACAGTGGACAGTAAAATAAACAGTGGACAGTAAAATAAACAGTGGACAGTAAAATAAACAGTGGACAGTAAAATAAACAGTGGACAGTAAAATAAACAGTGGACAGTAAAATAAACAGTGGACAGTAAAATAAACAGTGGACAGTGAAATAAACAGTGGACAGTAAAAGAAACAGTGTACAGTAAAATAAACAGTGGACAGTAAAATAAACAGTGGACAGTAAAAGAAACAGTGGACAGTAAAATAAACAGTGGACAGTAAAATAAACAGTGGACAGTAAAATAAACAGTGGACAGTAAAATAAACAGTGGACAGTAAAATAAACAGTGGACAGTAAAATAAACAGTGGACAGTAAAATAAACAGTGGAAAGTAAAATAAACAGTGGACAGTAAAATAAACAGTGGACAGTAAAATAAACAGTGGACAGTAAAATAAACAGTGGACAGTAAAATAAACAGTGGACAGTAAAATAAACAGTGGACAGTAAAATAAACAGTGGACAGTAAAATAAACAGTGGACAGTAAAATAAACAGTGGACAGTAAAATAAACAGTGGACAGTAAAATAAACAGTGTACAGTAAAATAAACAGTGTACAGTAAAATAAACAGTGTACAGTAAAATAAACAGTGGACAGTAAAATAAACAGTGGACAGTAAAATAAACAGTGGACAGTAAAATAAACAGTGAACAGTAAAATAAACAGTGTACAGTAAAATAAACAGTGTACAGTAAAATAAACAGTGTACAGTAAAATAAACAGTGTACAGTAAAATAAACAGTGGACAGTAAAATAAACAGTGTACAGTAAAATAAACAGTGTACAGTAAAATAAACAGTGGACAGTAAAATAAACAGTGGACAGTAAAATAAACAGTGGACAGTAAAATAAACAGTGGACAGTAAAATAAACAGTGGACAGTCAAATAAACAGTGGACAGTAAAATAAACAGTGGACAGTAAAATAAACAGTGGACAGTAAAATAAACAGTGGACAGTAAAATAAACAGTGGACAGTAAAATAAACAGTGGACAGTAAAATAAACAGTGGACAGTAAAATAAACAGTGGACAGTAAAATAAACAGTGTACAGTAAAATAAACAGTGGACAGTAAAATAAACAGTGGACAGTAAAATAAACAGTGGACAGTAAAATAAACAGTGGACAGTAAAATAAACAGTGGACAGTAAAATAAACAGTGGACAGTAAAATAAACAGTGTACAGTAAAATAAACAGTGGACAGTAAAATAAACAGTGGACAGTAAAATAAACAGTGGACAGTAAAATAAACAGTGGACAGTAAAATAAACAGTGGACAGTAAAATAAACAGTGGACAGTAAAATAAACAGTGGACAGTGAAATAAACAGTGGACAGTGAAATAAACAGTGGACAGTAAAATAAACAGTGGACAGTGAAATAAACAGTGGACAGTGAAATAAACAGTGGACAGTAAAAGAAACAGTGGACAGTAAAATAAACAGTGGACAGTAAAATAAACAGTGGACAGTAAAATAAACAGTGGACAGTCAAATAAACAGTGGACAGTCAAATAAACAGTGGACAGTAAAATAAACAGTGGACAGTAAAATAAACAGTGGACAGTAAAATAAACAGTGGACAGTAAAATAAACAGTGGACAGTAAAATAAACAGTGGACAGTAAAATAAACAGTGGACAGTAAAATAAACAGTGGACAGTAAAATAAACAGTGTACAGTAAAATAAACAGTGGACAGTAAAATAAACAGTGGACAGTAAAATAAACAGTGGACAGTAAAATAAACAGTGGACAGTAAAATAAACAGTGGACAGTAAAATAAACAGTGGACAGTAAAACAAACAGTGGACAGTAAAACAAACAGTGGACAGTAAAACAAACAGTGGACAGTAAAACAAACAGTGGACAGTAAAACAAACAGTGTACAGTAAAATAAACAGTGGACAGTAAAATAAACAGTGTACAGTAAAATAAACAGTGTACAGTAAAATAAACAGTGTACAGTAAAATAAACAGTGTACAGTAAAATAAACAGTGTACAGTAAAATAAACAGTGTACAGTAAAATAAACAGTGTACAGTAAAATAAACAGTGTACAGTAAAATAAACAGTGGACAGTAAAATAAACAGTGTACAGTAAAATAAACAGTGGACAGTAAAATAAACAGTGTACAGTAAAATAAACAGTGTACAGTAAAATAAACAGTGGACAGTAAAATAAACAGTGGACAGTAAAATAAACAGTGGACAGTAAAATAAACAGTGGACAGTAAAATAAACAGTGGACAGTAAAATAAACAGTGGACAGTAAAATAAACAGTGGACAGTAAAAGAAACAGTGTACAGTAAAAGAAACAGTGTACAGTAAAAGAAACAGTGGACAGTAAAATAAACAGTGTACAGTAAAATAAACAGTGTACAGTAAAATAAACAGTGTACAGTAAAATAAACAGTGTACAGTAAAATAAACAGTGTACAGTAAAATAAACAGTGGACAGTAAAATAAACAGTGTACAGTAAAATAAACAGTGGACAGTAAAATAAACAGTGTACAGTAAAATAAACAGTGTACAGTAAAATAAACAGTGGACAGTAAAATAAACAGTGGACAGTAAAATAAACAGTGGACAGTAAAATAAACAGTGGACAGTAAAATAAACAGTGGACAGTAAAATAAACAGTGGACAGTAAAATAAACAGTGGACAGTAAAAGAAACAGTGTACAGTAAAAGAAACAGTGTACAGTAAAAGAAACAGTGGACAGTAAAATAAACAGTGTACAGTAAAAGAAACAGTGTACAGTAAAAGAAACAGTGGACAGTAAAATAAACAGTGGACAGTAAAATAAACAGTGGACAGTAAAATAAACAGTGTACAGTAAAATAAACAGTGGACAGTAAAATAAACAGTGGACAGTAAAATAAACAGTGGACAGTAAAATAAACAGTGGACAGTAAAATAAACAGTGGACAGTAAAATAAACAGTGGACAGTAAAATAAACAGTGGACAGTAAAATAAACAGTGGACAGTAAAAGAAACAGTGGACAGTAAAATAAACAGTGGACAGTAAAATAAACAGTGGACAGTAAAATAAACAGTGGACAGTAAAATAAACAGTGGACAGTAAAATAAACAGTGGACAGTAAAATAAACAGTGGACAGTAAAATAAACAGTGGACAGTAAAATAAACAGTGTACAGTAAAATAAACAGTGTACAGTAAAATAAACAGTGGACAGTAAAATAAACAGTGTACAGTAAAATAAACAGTGGACAGTAAAATAAACAGTGTACAGTAAAATAAACAGTGGACAGTAAAATAAACAGTGGACAGTA
Organism: Protomyctophum parallelum; assembly: GCF_964188405.1. Lineage (NCBI taxonomy): Eukaryota > Metazoa > Chordata > Actinopteri > Myctophiformes > Myctophidae > Protomyctophum > Protomyctophum parallelum. The sequence goes on along the minus strand of NC_139705.1, from coordinate 55,379,632 downwards.
AAATAAACAGTGGACAGTAAAATAAACAGTGGACAGTAAAATAAACAGTGGACAGTAAAATAAACAGTGGACAGTAAAATAAACAGTGGACAGTAAAATAAACAGTGGACAGTAAAATAAACAGTGGACAGTAAAATAAACAGTGGACAGTAAAATAAACAGTGTACAGTAAAATAAACAGTGGACAGTAAAATAAACAGTGGACAGTAAAATAAACAGTGGACAGTAAAATAAACAGTGGACAGTAAAATAAACAGTGGACAGTAAAATAAACAGTGGACAGTAAAATAAACAGTGGACAGTAAAATAAACAGTGGACAGTAAAATAAACAGTGGACAGTAAAATAAACAGTGGACAGTAAAATAAACAGTGGACAGTAAAATAAACAGTGGACAGTAAAATAAACAGTGGACAGTAAAATAAACAGTGGACAGTAAAATAAACAGTGGACAGTAAAATAAACAGTGGACAGTGAAATAAACAGTGGACAGTAAAATAAACAGTGGACAGTAAAATAAACAGTGGACAGTAAAATAAACAGTGGACAGTGAAATAAACAGTGGACAGTGAAATAAACAGTGGACAGTGAAAGAAACAGTGGACAGTGAAATAAACAGTGGACAGTAAAAGAAACAGTGGACAGTAAAATAAACAGTGGACAGTAAAATAAACAGTGGACAGTAAAATAAACAGTGGACAGTAAAATAAACAGTGGACAGTAAAATAAACAGTGTACAGTAAAATAAACAGTGTACAGTAAAATAAACAGTGTACAGTAAAATAAACAGTGTACAGTAAAATAAACAGTGGACAGTAAAATAAACAGTGGTCAGTAAAATAAACAGTGGACAGTAAAATAAACAGTGGACAGTAAAATAAACAGTGTACAGTAAAATAAACAGTGGACAGTAAAATAAACAGTGGACAGTAAAATAAACAGTGGACAGTAAAATAAACAGTGGACAGTAAAATAAACAGTGGACAGTAAAATAAACAGTGGACAGTAAAATAAACAGTGGACAGTAAAATAAACAGTGTACAGTAAAATAAACAGTGTACAGTAAAATAAACAGTGGACAGTAAAATAAACAGTGTACAGTGAAATAAACAGTGTACAGTGAAATAAACAGTGGACAGTAAAATAAACAGTGGACAGTAAAATAAACAGTGGACAGTAAAATAAACAGTGGACAGTAAAATAAACAGTGGACAGTAAAATAAACAGTGGACAGTAAAATAAACAGTGGACAGTAAAATAAACAGTGGACAGTAAAATAAACAGTGGACAGTAAAATAAACAGTGGACAGTAAAATAAACAGTGTACAGTAAAATAAACAGTGTACAGTAAAATAAACAGTGTACAGTAAAATAAACAGTGTACAGTAAAATAAACAGTGGACAGTAAAATAAACAGTGGACAGTAAAATAAACAGTGGACAGTAAAATAAACAGTGGACAGTAAAATAAACAGTGGACAGTAAAATAAACAGTGGACAGTAAAATAAACAGTGGACAGTAAAATAAACAGTGGACAGTAAAATAAACAGTGGACAGTAAAATAAACAGTGGACAGTAAAAGAAACAGTGGACAGTAAAAGAAACAGTGGACAGTAAAAGAAACAGTGGACAGTAAAATAAACAGTGGACAGTAAAATAAACAGTGGACAGTAAAATAAACAGTGGACAGTAAAATAAACAGTGGACAGTAAAATAAACAGTGTACAGTAAAATAAACAGTGTACAGTAAAATAAACAGTGGACAGTAAAATAAACAGTGGAAAGTAAAATAAACAGTGGACAGTAAAATAAACAGTGGACAGTAAAATAAACAGTGGACAGTAAAATAAACAGTGGACAGTAAAATAAACAGTGGACAGTAAAATAAACAGTGGACAGTAAAATAAACAGTGGACAGTAAAATAAACAGTGGACAGTAAAATAAACAGTGGACAGTAAAATAAACAGTGGACAGTAAAATAAACAGTGTACAGTAAAATAAACAGTGTACAGTAAAATAAACAGTGGACAGTAAAATAAACAGTGGACAGTAAAATAAACAGTGGACAGTAAAATAAACAGTGGACAGTAAAATAAACAGTGGACAGTAAAATAAACAGTGTACAGTAAAATAAACAGTGTACAGTAAAATAAACAGTGTACAGTAAAATAAACAGTGGACAGTCAAATAAACAGTGGACAGTCAAATAAACAGTGGACAGTCAAATAAACAGTGGACAGTCAAATAAACAGTGGACAGTCAAATAAACAGTGGACAGTCAAATAAACAGTGGACAGTCAAATAAACAGTGGACAGTCAAATAAACAGTGGACAGTCAAATAAACAGTGGACAGTCAAATAAACAGTGGACAGTAAAATAAACAGTGTACAGTAAAATAAACAGTGGACAGTAAAATAAACAGTGGACAGTAAAATAAACAGTGGACAGTAAAATAAACAGTGGACAGTAAAATAAACAGTGGACAGTAAAATAAACAGTGGACAGTAAAATAAACAGTGGACAGTAAAATAAACAGTGGACAGTAAAATAAACAGTGGACAGTAAAATAAACAGTGGACAGTAAAATAAACAGTGGACAGTAAAATAAACAGTGGACAGTAAAATAAACAGTGGACAGTAAAATAAACAGTGGACAGTAAAATAAACAGTGGACAGTAAAATAAACAGTGGACAGTAAAATAAACAGTGGACAGTAAAATAAACAGTGGACAGTAAAATAAACAGTGGACAGTAAAATAAACAGTGGACAGTAAAATAAACAGTGGACAGTAAAATAAACAGTGGACAGTGAAATAAACAGTGGACAGTGAAATAAACAGTGGACAGTGAAATAAACAGTGGACAGTAAAATAAACAGTGGACAGTGAAATAAACAGTGGACAGTAAAATAAACAGTGGACAGTAAAATAAACAGTGGACAGTAAAAGAAACAGTGGACAGTAAAATAAACAGTGGACAGTAAAATAAACAGTGGACAGTAAAAGAAACAGTGGACAGTAAAATAAACAGTGGACAGTAAAATAAACAGTGGACAGTAAAATAAACAGTGGAAAGTAAAATAAACAGTGGACAGTAAAATAAACAGTGGACAGTAAAATAAACAGTGGACAGTAAAATAAACAGTGGACAGTAAAATAAACAGTGGACAGTAAAATAAACAGTGTACAGTAAAATAAACAGTGGACAGTAAAATAAACAGTGGACAGTAAAATAAACAGTGGACAGTAAAATAAACAGTGGACAGTAAAATAAACAGTGTACAGTAAAATAAACAGTGTACAGTAAAATAAACAGTGGACAGTAAAATAAACAGTGTACAGTAAAATAAACAGTGGACAGTAAAATAAACAGTGGACAGTAAAATAAACAGTGGACAGTAAAAGAAACAGTGGACAGTAAAAGAAACAGTGGACAGTAAAATAAACAGTGGACAGTAAAATAAACAGTGGACAGTAAAATAAACAGTGTACAGTAAAATAAACAGTGGACAGTAAAATAAACAGTGGACAGTAAAATAAACAGTGGACAGTAAAATAAACAGTGGACAGTAAAAGAAACAGTGGACAGTAAAATAAACAGTGGACAGTAAAATAAACAGTGGACAGTAAAATAAACAGTGGACAGTAAAATAAACAGTGGACAGTAAAAGAAACAGTGGACAGTAAAAGAAACAGTGGACAGTAAAAGAAACAGTGGACAGTAAAATAAACAGTGGACAGTAAAATAAACAGTGGACAGTAAAATAAACAGTGGACAGTAAAATAAACAGTGGACAGTAAAATAAACAGTGGACAGTAAAACAAACAGTGGACAGTAAAACAAACAGTGGACAGTAAAACAAACAGTGGACAGTAAAACAAACAGTGGACAGTAAAACAAACAGTGGACAGTAAAACAAACAGTGGACAGTAAAACAAACAGTGTACAGTAAAATAAACAGTGTACAGTAAAATAAACAGTGTACAGTAAAATAAACAGTGTACAGTAAAATAAACAGTGGACAGTAAAATAAACAGTGTACAGTAAAATAAACAGTGGACAGTAAAATAAACAGTGGACAGTAAAATAAACAGTGGACAGTAAAATAAACAGTGGACAGTAAAATAAACAGTGTACAGTAAAATAAACAGTGGACAGTAAAATAAACAGTGGACAGTAAAATAAACAGTGGACAGTAAAAGAAACAGTGGACAGTAAAATAAACAGTGGACAGTAAAATAAACAGTGGACAGTAAAATAAACAGTGGACAGTAAAATAAACAGTGGACAGTAAAATAAACAGTGTACAGTAAAAGAAACAGTGGACAGTAAAATAAACAGTGGACAGTAAAATAAACAGTGGACAGTAAAATAAACAGTGGACAGTAAAATAAACAGTGGACAGTAAAAGAAACAGTGTACAGTAAAATAAACAGTGGACAGTAAAATAAACAGTGGACAGTAAAATAAACAGTGGACAGTAAAATAAACAGTGGACAGTAAAATAAACAGTGGACAGTAAAATAAACAGTGGACAGTAAAATAAACAGTGTACAGTAAAATAAACAGTGTACAGTAAAATAAACAGTGTACAGTAAAATAAACAGTGGACAGTAAAATAAACAGTGGACAGTAAAATAAACAGTGGACAGTAAAATAAACAGTGGACAGTAAAATAAACAGTGGACAGTAAAATAAACAGTGGACAGTAAAATAAACAGTGGACAGTAAAATAAACGGTGGACAGTAAAATAAACGGTGGACAGTAAAATAAACGGTGGACAGTAAAATAAACGGTGGACAGTAAAATAAACAGTGTACAGTAAAATAAACAGTGGACAGTAAAATAAACAGTGGACAGTAAAATAAACAGTGGACAGTAAAATAAACAGTGGACAGTAAAATAAACAGTGTACAGTAAAATAAACAGTGTACAGTAAAATAAACAGTGTACAGTAAAATAAACAGTGTACAGTAAAATAAACAGTGTACAGTAAAATAAACAGTGTACAGTAAAATAAACAGTGGACAGTAAAATAAACAGTGGACAGTAAAATAAACAGTGGACAGTAAAATAAACAGTGGACAGTAAAATAAACAGTGGACAGTAAAATAAACAGTGGACAGTAAAATAAACAGTGGACAGTAAAATAAACAGTGTACAGTAAAATAAACAGTGGACAGTAAAATAAACAGTGGACAGTAAAATAAACAGTGGACAGTAAAATAAACAGTGTACAGTAAAATAAACAGTGTACAGTAAAATAAACAGTGGACAGTAAAATAAACAGTGGACAGTAAAATAAACAGTGGACAGTAAAATAAACAGTGGACAGTAAAATAAACAGTGGACAGTAAAATAAACAGTGGACAGTAAAATAAACAGTGGACAGTAAAATAAACAGTGTACAGTAAAATAAACAGTGTACAGTAAAATAAACAGTGTACAGTAAAATAAACAGTGTACAGTAAAATAAACAGTGGACAGTAAAATAAACAGTGGACAGTAAAATAAACAGTGGACAGTAAAATAAACAGTGGACAGTAAAATAAACAGTGGACAGTAAAATAAACAGTGGACAGTAAAAGAAACAGTGGACAGTAAAAGAAACAGTGGACAGTAAAAGAAACAGTGGACAGTAAAAGAAACAGTGGACAGTAAAAGAAACAGTGGACAGTAAAAGAAACAGTGGACAGTAAAATAAACAGTGGACAGTAAAATAAACAGTGGACAGTAAAATAAACAGTGGACAGTAAAATAAACAGTGGACAGTAAAATAAACAGTGGACAGTAAAAGAAACAGTGGACAGTAAAAGAAACAGTGGACAGTAAAAGAAACAGTGGACAGTAAAAGAAACAGTGGACAGTAAAAGAAACAGTGGACAGTAAAAGAAACAGTGGACAGTAAAAGAAACAGTGGACAGTAAAATAAACAGTGGACAGTAAAATAAACAGTGGACAGTAAAATAAACAGTGGACAGTAAAATAAACAGTGGACAGTAAAATAAACAGTGGACAGTAAAATAAACAGTGGACAGTAAAATAAACAGTGGACAGTAAAATAAACAGTGGACAGTAAAAGAAACAGTGGACAGTAAAAGAAACAGTGGACAGTAAAAGAAACAGTGGACAGTAAAAGAAACAGTGGACAGTCAAATAAACAGTGGACAGTCAAATAAACAGTGGACAGTAAAATAAACAGTGGACAGTAAAATAAACAGTGGACAGTAAAATAAACAGTGGACAGTAAAAGAAACAGTGGACAGTAAAAGAAACAGTGGACAGTAAAATAAACAGTGGACAGTAAAATAAACAGTGGACAGTAAAATAAACAGTGTACAGTAAAATAAACAGTGGACAGTAAAATAAACAGTGGACAGTAAAATAAACAGTGGACAGTAAAATAAACAGTGGACAGTAAAATAAACAGTGGACAGTAAAATAAACAGTGGACAGTAAAATAAACAGTGGACAGTAAAATAAACAGTGGACAGTAAAATAAACAGTGTACAGTAAAATAAACAGTGTACAGTAAAATAAACAGTGTACAGTAAAATAAACAGTGGGCAGTAAAATAAACAGTGGGCAGTAAAATAAACAGTGGACAGTAAAATAAACAGTGGACAGTAAAATAAACAGTGGACAGTAAAATAAACAGTGGACAGTAAAATAAACAGTGGACAGTAAAATAAACAGTGGACAGTAAAATAAACAGTGGACAGTAAAATAAACAGTGTACAGTAAAATAAACAGTGTACAGTAAAATAAACAGTGTACAGTAAAATAAACAGTGTACAGTAAAATAAACAGTGGACAGTAAAATAAACAGTGGACAGTAAAATAAACAGTGGACAGTAAAATAAACAGTGGACAGTAAAATAAACAGTGGACAGTAAAATAAACAGTGGACAGTAAAAGAAACAGTGGACAGTAAAAGAAACAGTGGACAGTAAAATAAACGGTGGACAGTAAAATAAACGGTGGACAGTAAAATAAACAGTGGACAGTAAAATAAACAGTGGACAGTAAAATAAACAGTGGACAGTAAAATAAACAGTGGACAGTAAAAGAAACAGTGGACAGTAAAATAAACAGTGGACAGTAAAATAAACAGTGGACAGTAAAATAAACAGTGGACAGTAAAATAAACAGTGGACAGTAAAAGAAACAGTGGACAGTAAAATAAACAGTGGACAGTAAAAGAAACAGTGGACAGTAAAAGAAACAGTGGACAGTAAAATAAACAGTGGACAGTAAAATAAACAGTGGACAGTAAAATAAACAGTGGACAGTAAAATAAACAGTGGACAGTAAAATAAACAGTGGACAGTAAAACAAACAGTGGACAGTAAAACAAACAGTGGACAGTAAAACAAACAGTGGACAGTAAAACAAACAGTGGACAGTAAAACAAACAGTGGACAGTAAAACAAACAGTGGACAGTAAAACAAACAGTGTACAGTAAAATAAACAGTGTACAGTAAAATAAACAGTGTACAGTAAAATAAACAGTGGACAGTAAAATAAACAGTGTACAGTAAAATAAACAGTGGACAGTAAAATAAACAGTGGACAGTAAAATAAACAGTGGACAGTAAAATAAACAGTGGACAGTAAAATAAACAGTGTACAGTAAAATAAACAGTGGACAGTAAAATAAACAGTGGACAGTAAAATAAACAGTGGACAGTAAAAGAAACAGTGGACAGTAAAATAAACAGTGGACAGTAAAATAAACAGTGGACAGTAAAATAAACAGTGGACAGTAAAATAAACAGTGGACAGTAAAATAAACAGTGGACAGTAAAATAAACAGTGTACAGTAAAAGAAACAGTGGACAGTAAAATAAACAGTGGACAGTAAAATAAACAGTGGACAGTAAAATAAACAGTGGACAGTAAAATAAACAGTGTACAGTAAAAGAAACAGTGTACAGTAAAATAAACAGTGGACAGTAAAATAAACAGTGGACAGTAAAATAAACAGTGGACAGTAAAATAAACAGTGGACAGTAAAATAAACAGTGGACAGTAAAATAAACAGTGGACAGTAAAATAAACAGTGGACAGTAAAAGAAACAGTGGACAGTAAAAGAAACAGTGGACAGTAAAATAAACAGTGGACAGTAAAATAAACAGTGGACAGTAAAATAAACAGTGGACAGTAAAATAAACAGTGGACAGTAAAATAAACAGTGGACAGTAAAATAAACAGTGGACAGTAAAATAAACAGTGTACAGTAAAATAAACAGTGTACAGTAAAATAAACAGTGTACAGTAAAATAAACAGTGGACAGTAAAATAAACAGTGTACAGTAAAATAAACAGTGTACAGTAAAATAAACAGTGGACAGTAAAATAAACAGTGGACAGTAAAATAAACAGTGGACAGTAAAATAAACAGTGGACAGTAAAATAAACAGTGGACAGTAAAATAAACAGTGGACAGTAAAATAAACAGTGGACAGTAAAATAAACAGTGGACAGTAAAATAAACAGTGGACAGTAAAATAAACAGTGGACAGTAAAATAAACAGTGTACAGTAAAATAAACAGTGGACAGTAAAATAAACAGTGGACAGTAAAATAAACAGTGGACAGTAAAATAAACAGTGGACAGTAAAAGAAACAGTGGACAGTAAAAGAAACAGTGTACAGTAAAAGAAACAGTGTACAGTAAAATAAACAGTGGACAGTAAAATAAACAGTGGACAGTAAAATAAACAGTGGACAGTAAAATAAACAGTGTACAGTAAAATAAACAGTGTACAGTAAAATAAACAGTGTACAGTAAAATAAACAGTGGACAGTAAAATAAACAGTGGACAGTAAAATAAACAGTGGACAGTAAAATAAACAGTGGACAGTAAAATAAACAGTGGACAGTAAAATAAACAGTGGACAGTAAAATAAACAGTGGACAGTAAAATAAACAGTGTACAGTAAAATAAACAGTGGACAGTAAAATAAACAGTGGACAGTAAAATAAACAGTGGACAGTAAAATAAACAGTGGACAGTAAAATAAACAGTGGACAGTAAAATAAACAGTGGACAGTAAAATAAACAGTGGACAGTAAAATAAACAGTGGACAGTAAAATAAACAGTGGACAGTAAAATAAACAGTGGACAGTAAAATAAACAGTGTACAGTAAAATAAACAGTGTACAGTAAAATAAACAGTGTACAGTAAAATAAACAGTGGACAGTAAAATAAACAGTGGACAGTAAAATAAACAGTGGACAGTAAAATAAACAGTGGACAGTAAAATAAACAGTGGACAGTAAAATAAACGGTGGACAGTAAAATAAACGGTGGACAGTAAAATAAACGGTGGACAGTAAAATAAACGGTGGACAGTAAAATAAACGGTGGACAGTAAAATAAACAGTGTACAGTAAAATAAACAGTGGACAGTAAAATAAACAGTGGACAGTAAAATAAACAGTGGACAGTAAAATAAACAGTGGACAGTAAAATAAACAGTGGACAGTAAAATAAACAGTGGACAGTAAAATAAACAGTGTACAGTAAAATAAACAGTGTACAGTAAAATAAACAGTGTACAGTAAAATAAACAGTGTACAGTAAAATAAACAGTGTACAGTAAAATAAACAGTGGACAGTAAAATAAACAGTGGACAGTAAAATAAACAGTGGACAGTAAAATAAACAGTGGACAGTAAAATAAACAGTGGACAGAAAAATAAACAGTGGACAGTAAAATAAACAGTGGACAGTAAAATAAACAGTGGACAGTAAAATAAACAGTGGACAGTAAAATAAACAGTGGACAGTAAAATAAACAGTGGACAGTAAAATAAACAGTGGACAGTAAAATAAACAGTGTACAGTAAAATAAACAGTGGACAGTAAAATAAACAGTGGACAGTAAAATAAACAGTGGACAGTAAAATAAACAGTGGACAGTAAAATAAACAGTGGACAGTAAAATAAACAGTGGACAGTAAAATAAACAGTGTACAGTAAAATAAACAGTGTACAGTAAAATAAACAGTGTACAGTAAAATAAACAGTGTACAGTAAAATAAACAGTGGACAGTAAAATAAACAGTGGACAGTAAAATAAACAGTGGACAGTAAAATAAACAGTGGACAGTAAAATAAACAGTGGACAGTAAAAGAAACAGTGGACAGTAAAAGAAACAGTGGACAGTAAAAGAAACAGTGGACAGTAAAAGAAACAGTGGACAGTAAAAGAAACAGTGGACAGTAAAAGAAACAGTGGACAGTAAAAGAAACAGTGGACAGTAAAAGAAACAGTGGACAGTAAAATAAACAGTGGACAGTAAAATAAACAGTGGACAGTAAAATAAACAGTGGACAGTAAAATAAACAGTGGACAGTAAAATAAACAGTGGACAGTAAAATAAACAGTGGACAGTAAAATAAACAGTGGACAGTAAAAGAAACAGTGGACAGTAAAAGAAACAGTGGACAGTAAAAGAAACAGTGGACAGTAAAATAAACAGTGGACAGTAAAATAAACAGTGGACAGTAAAATAAACAGTGGACAGTAAAATAAACAGTGGACAGTAAAATAAACAGTGGACAGTAAAATAAACAGTGGACAGTAAAATAAACAGTGGACAGTAAAATAAACAGTGGACAGTAAAATAAACAGTGGACAGTAAAATAAACAGTGGACAGTAAAAGAAACAGTGGACAGTAAAAGAAACAGTGGACAGTAAAAGAAACAGTGGACAGTAAAAGAAACAGTGGACAGTAAAAGAAACAGTGGACAGTCAAATAAACAGTGGACAGTCAAATAAACAGTGGACAGTAAAATAAACAGTGGACAGTAAAATAAACAGTGGACAGTAAAATAAACAGTGGACAGTAAAATAAACAGTGGACAGTAAAAGAAACAGTGGACAGTAAAATAAACAGTGGACAGTAAAATAAACAGTGGACAGTAAAATAAACAGTGGACAGTAAAATAAACAGTGGACAGTAAAATAAACAGTGGACAGTAAAATAAACAGTGGACAGTAAAATAAACAGTGGACAGTAAAATAAACAGTGGACAGTAAAATAAACAGTGGACAGTAAAATAAACAGTGTACAGTAAAATAAACAGTGTACAGTAAAATAAACAGTGTACAGTAAAATAAACAGTGTACAGTAAAATAAACAGTGGGCAGTAAAATAAACAGTGGGCAGTAAAATAAACAGTGGACAGTAAAATAAACAGTGGACAGTAAAATAAACAGTGGACAGTAAAATAAACAGTGTACAGTAAAATAAACAGTGGACAGTAAAATAAACAGTGGACAGTAAAATAAACAGTGGACAGTAAAATAAACAGTGGACAGTAAAATAAACAGTGGACAGTAAAATAAACGGTGGACAGTAAAATAAACGGTGGACAGTAAAATAAACAGTGTACAGTAAAATAAACAGTGTACAGTAAAATAAACAGTGGACAGTAAAATAAACAGTGGACAGTAAAATAAACAGTGTACAGTAAAATAAACAGTGGACAGTAAAATAAACAGTGGACAGTAAAATAAACAGTGTACAGTAAAATAAACAGTGTACAGTAAAATAAACAGTGGACAGTAAAATAAACAGTGGACAGTAAAATAAACAGTGTACAGTAAAATAAACAGTGGACAGTAAAATAAACAGTGTACAGTAAAATAAACAGTGTACAGTAAAATAAACAGTGTACAGTAAAATAAACAGTGTACAGTAAAATAAACAGTGGACAGTAAAATAAACAGTGGACAGTAAAATAAACAGTGGACAGTAAAATAAACAGTGGACAGTAAAATAAACAGTGTAGAGTAAAATAAACAGTGGACAGTAAAATAAACAGTGTACAGTAAAATAAACAGTGTACAGTAAAATAAACAGTGGACAGTAAAAGAAACAGTGGACAGTAAAATAAACAGTGGACAGTAAAATAAACAGTGGACAGTAAAATAAACAGTGGACAGTAAAATAAACAGTGGACAGTAAAATAAACAGTGGACAGTAAAATAAACAGTGGACAGTAAAATAAACAGTGGACAGTAAAATAAACAGTGGACAGTAAAATAAACAGTTGACAGTAAAATAAACAGTGGACAGTAAAATAAACAGTGGACAGTAAAATAAACAGTGTACAGTAAAATAAACAGTGTACAGTAAAATAAACAGTGTACAGTAAAATAAACAATGTACAGTAAAATAAACAGTGGACAGTAAAATAAACAGTGGACAGTAAAATAAACAGTGGACAGTAAAATAAACAGTGGACAGTAAAATAAACGGTGGACAGTAAAATAAACGGTGGACAGTAAAATAAACGGTGGACAGTAAAATAAACAGTGGACAGTAAAATAAACAGTGTACAGTAAAATAAACAGTGGACAGTAAAATAAACAGTGGACAGTAAAATAAACAGTGTACAGTAAAATAAACAGTGTACAGTAAAATAAACAGTGGACAGTAAAATAAACAGTGGACAGTAAAATAAACAGTGTACAGTAAAATAAACAGTGTACAGTAAAATAAACAGTGTACAGTAAAATAAACAGTGTACAGTAAAATAAACAGTGGACAGTAAAATAAACAGTGTACAGTAAAATAAACAGTGGACAGTAAAATAAACAGTGGACAGTAAAATAAACAGTGGACAGTAAAATAAACAGTGTACAGTAAAATAAACAGTGTACAGTAAAATAAACAGTGGACAGTAAAATAAACAGTGGACAGTAAAATAAACAGTGGACAGTAAAATAAACAGTGGACAGTAAAATAAACAGTGGACAGTAAAATAAACAGTGGACAGTAAAATAAACAGTGGACAGTAAAAGAAACAGTGGACAGTAAAAGAAACAGTGGACAGTAAAAGAAACAGTGGACAGTAAAAGAAACAGTGGACAGTAAAAGAAACAGTGGACAGTAAAATAAACAGTGGACAGTAAAATAAACAGTGGACAGTAAAATAAACAGTGGACAGTAAAATAAACAGTGGACAGTAAAATAAACAGTGGACAGTAAAATAAACAGTGGACAGTAAAATAAACAGTGGACAGTAAAATAAACAGTGGACAGTAAAATAAACAGTGGACAGTAAAATAAACAGTGTACAGTAAAATAAACAGTGTACAGTAAAATAAACAGTGGACAGTAAAAGAAACAGTGGACAGTAAAATAAACAGTGGACAGTAAAATAAACAGTGTACAGTAAAATAAACAGTGTACAGTAAAATAAACAGTGTACAGTAAAATAAACAGTGTACAGTAAAATAAACAGTGGACAGTAAAATAAACAGTGGACAGTAAAATAAACAGTGTACAGTAAAATAAACAGTGTACAGTAAAATAAACAGTGTACAGTAAAATAAACAGTGGACAGTAAAATAAACAGTGGACAGTAAAATAAACAGTGGACAGTAAAATAAACAGTGGACAGTAAAATAAACAGTGGACAGTAAAATAAACAGTGGACAGTAAAATAAACAGTGGACAGTAAAATAAACAGTGTACAGTAAAATAAACAGTGGACAGTAAAATAAACAGTGGACAGTAAAATAAACAGTGGACAGTAAAATAAACAGTGGACAGTAAAATAAACAGTGTACAGTAAAATAAACAGTGTACAGTAAAATAAACAGTGTACAGTAAAATAAACAGTGTACAGTAAAATAAACAGTGTACAGTAAAATAAACAGTGTACAGTAAAATAAACAGTGTACAGTAAAATAAACAGTGTACAGTAAAATAAACAGTGGACAGTAAAAGAAACAGTGGACAGTAAAAGAAACAGTGGACAGTAAAAGAAACAGTGGACAGTAAAAGAAACAGTGGACAGTAAAAGAAACAGTGGACAGTAAAAGAAACAGTGGACAGTAAAAGAAACAGTGGACAGTAAAAGAAACAGTGGACAGTAAAAGAAACAGTGGACAGTAAAATAAACAGTGGACAGTAAAATAAACAGTGGACAGTAAAATAAACAGTGTACAGTAAAATAAACAGTGGACAGTAAAATAAACAGTGGACAGTAAAATAAACAGTGGAAAGTAAAATAAACAGTGGACAGTAAAATAAACAGTGGACAGTAAAATAAACAGTGGACAGTAAAATAAACAGTGGACAGTAAAATAAACAGTGGACAGTAAAATAAACAGTGTACAGTAAAATAAACAGTGGACAGTAAAATAAACAGTGGACAGTAAAATAAACAGTGGACAGTAAAATAAACAGTGGACAGTAAAATAAACAGTGGACAGTAAAATAAACAGTGTACAGTAAAATAAACAGTGTACAGTAAAATAAACAGTGTACAGTAAAATAAACAGTGGACAGTAAAATAAACAGTGGACAGTAAAATAAACAGTGGACAGTAAAATAAACAGTGGACAGTAAAATAAACAGTGAACAGTAAAATAAACAGTGTACAGTAAAATAAACAGTGTACAGTAAAATAAACAGTGGACAGTAAAATAAACAGTGGACAGTAAAATAAACAGTGGACAGTAAAATAAACAGTGGACAGTAAAATAAACAGTGGACAGTAAAATAAACAGTGGACAGTAAAATAAACAGTGGACAGTAAAATAAACAGTGGACAGTAAAATAAACAGTGGACAGTAAAATAAACAGTGGACAGTAAAATAAACAGTGGACAGTAAAATAAACAGTGGACAGTAAAATAAACAGTGGACAGTAAAATAAACAGTGGACAGTAAAATAAACAGTGGACAGTAAAATAAACAGTGGACAGTAAAATAAACAGTGTACAGTAAAATAAACAGTGGACAGTAAAATAAACAGTGGACAGTAAAATAAACAGTGGACAGTAAAATAAACAGTGGACAGTAAAATAAACAGTGGACAGTAAAATAAACAGTGGACAGTAAAATAAACAGTGGACAGTAAAATAAACAGTGGACAGTAAAATAAACAGTGGACAGTAAAATAAACAGTGGACAGTAAAATAAACAGTGTACAGTAAAATAAACAGTGGACAGTAAAATAAACAGTGGACAGTAAAATAAACAGTGGACAGTAAAATAAACAGTGGACAGTAAAATAAACAGTGGACAGTAAAATAAACAGTGGACAGTAAAATAAACAGTGGACAGTAAAATAAACAGTGGACAGTAAAATAAACAGTGGACAGTGAAATAAACAGTGGACAGTGAAATAAACAGTGGACAGTAAAAGAAACAGTGGACAGTAAAAGAAACAGTGGACAGTAAAATAAACAGTGGACAGTAAAAGAAACAGTGGACAGTAAAAGAAACAGTGGACAGTAAAAGAAACAGTGGACAGTAAAATAAACAGTGGACAGTAAAATAAACAGTGGACAGTAAAATAAACAGTGGACAGTAAAATAAACAGTGGACAGTAAAATAAACAGTGGACAGTAAAATAAACAGTGGAAAGTAAAATAAACAGTGGACAGTAAAATAAACAGTGGACAGTAAAATAAACAGTGGACAGTAAAATAAACAGTGGACAGTAAAATAAACAGTGGACAGTAAAATAAACAGTGGACAGTAAAATAAACAGTGGACAGTAAAATAAACAGTGGACAGTAAAATAAACAGTGGACAGTAAAATAAACAGTGGACAGTAAAATAAACAGTGGACAGTAAAATAAACAGTGTACAGTAAAATAAACAGGACAGTAAAATAAACAGTGGACAGTAAAATAAACAGTGGACAGTAAAAGAAACAGTGGACAGTAAAAGAAACAGTGGACAGTAAAAGAAACAGTGGACAGTAAAAGAAACAGTGGACAGTAAAAGAAACAGTGGACAGTAAAATAAACAGTGGACAGTAAAATAAACAGTGGACAGTAAAATAAACAGTGGACAGTAAAATAAACAGTGGACAGTAAAATAAACAGTGGACAGTAAAATAAACAGTGGACAGTAAAATAAACAGTGGACAGTAAAATAAACAGTGGACAGTAAAATAAACAGTGGACAGTAAAATAAACAGTGGACAGTAAAATAAACAGTGGACAGTAAAATAAACAGTGGACAGTAAAATAAACAGTGTACAGTAAAATAAACAGTGTACAGTAAAAGAAACAGTGGACAGTAAAATAAACAGTGGACAGTAAAATAAACAGTGGACAGTAAAATAAACAGTGGACAGTAAAATAAACAGTGGACAGTAAAATAAACAGTGGACAGTAAAACAAACAGTGGACAGTAAAACAAACAGTGGACAGTAAAACAAACAGTGGACAGTAAAACAAACAGTGGACAGTAAAACAAACAGTGGACAGTAAAACAAACAGTGGACAGTAAAATAAACAGTGGACAGTAAAATAAACAGTGGACAGTAAAATAAACAGTGGACAGTAAAATAAACAGTGTACAGTAAAATAAACAGTGTACAGTAAAATAAACAGTGTACAGTAAAATAAACAGTGTACAGTAAAATAAACAGTGTACAGTAAAATAAACAGTGTACAGTAAAATAAACAGTGTACAGTAAAATAAACAGTGTACAGTAAAATAAACAGTGGACAGTAAAATAAACAGTGGACAGTAAAATAAACAGTGGACAGTAAAATAAACAGTGGACAGTAAAATAAACAGTGGACAGTAAAAGAAACAGTGGACAGTAAAATAAACAGTGGACAGTAAAATAAACAGTGGACAGTAAAATAAACAGTGGACAGTAAAATAAACAGTGGACAGTAAAATAAACAGTGGACAGTAAAATAAACAGTGGACAGTAAAATAAACAGTGGACAGTAAAATAAACAGTGTACAGTAAAATAAACAGTGTACAGTAAAAGAAACAGTGGACAGTAAAAGAAACAGTGGACAGTAAAAGAAACAGTGGACAGTAAAAGAAACAGTGGACAGTAAAATAAACAGTGTACAGTAAAATAAACAGTGTACAGTAAAATAAACAGTGTACAGTAAAAGAAACAGTGGACAGTAAAATAAACAGTGGACAGTAAAATAAACAGTGGACAGTAAAATAAACAGTGGACAGTAAAATAAACAGTGGACAGTAAAATAAACAGTGGACAGTAAAAGAAACAGTGGACAGTAAAAGAAACAGTGGACAGTAAAAGAAACAGTGGACAGTAAAATAAACAGTGGACAGTAAAATAAACAGTGGACAGTAAAATAAACAGTGGACAGTAAAATAAACAGTGTACAGTAAAATAAACAGTGTACAGTAAAATAAACAGTGTACAGTAAAATAAACAGTGGACAGTAAAATAAACAGTGGACAGTAAAATAAACAGTGGACAGTAAAATAAACAGTGGACAGTAAAATAAACAGTGTACAGTAAAATAAACAGTGTACAGTAAAATAAACAGTGGACAGTAAAATAAACAGTGGACAGTAAAATAAACAGTGGACAGTAAAATAAACAGTGGACAGTAAAATAAACAGTGGACAGTAAAATAAACAGTGGACAGTAAAATAAACAGTGGACAGTAGAATAAACAGTGGACAGTAAAAGAAACAGTGGACAGTAAAATAAACAGTGGACAGTAAAATAAACAGTGGACAGTAAAATAAACAGTGGACAGTAAAATAAACAGTGTACAGTAAAATAAACAGTGGACAGTAAAATAAACAGTGGACAGTAAAATAAACAGTGGACAGTAAAATAAACAGTGGACAGTAAAATAAACAGTGGACAGTAAAATAAACAGTGGACAGTAAAATAAACAGTGTACAGTAAAAGAAACAGTGGACAGTAAAATAAACAGTGGACAGTAAAATAAACAGTGGACAGTAAAATAAACAGTGGACAGTAAAATAAACAGTGGACAGTAAAATAAACAGTGGACAGTAAAATAAACAGTGGACAGTAAAATAAACAGTGTACAGTAAAATAAACAGTGGACAGTAAAATAAACAGTGGACAGTAAAATAAACAGTGGACAGTAAAATAAACAGTGGACAGTAAAATAAACAGTGGACAGTAAAATAAACAGTGGACAGTAAAATAAACAGTGGACAGTAAAATAAACAGTGTACAGTAAAATAAACAGTGGACAGTAAAATAAACAGTGGACAGTAAAATAAACAGTGGACAGTAAAATAAACAGTGGACAGTAAAATAAACAGTGGACAGTAAAATAAACAGTGGACAGTAAAATAAACAGTGGACAGTAAAATAAACAGTGGACAGTAAAATAAACAGTGTACAGTAAAATAAACAGTGTACAGTAAAATAAACAGTGGACAGTAAAATAAACAGTGGACAGTAAAATAAACAGTGGACAGTAAAATAAACAGTGGACAGTAAAATAAACAGTGGACAGTAAAATAAACAGTGGACAGTAAAATAAACAGTGGACAGTAAAATAAACGGTGGACAGTAAAATAAACGGTGGACAGTAAAATAAACGGTGGACAGTAAAATAAACAGTGTACAGTAAAATAAACAGTGTACAGTAAAATAAACAGTGGACAGTAAAATAAACAGTGGACAGTAAAATAAACAGTGTACAGTAAAATAAACAGTGGACAGTAAAATAAACAGTGGACAGTAAAATAAACAGTGTACAGTAAAATAAACAGTGTACAGTAAAATAAACAGTGTACAGTAAAATAAACAGTAAAATAAACAGTGTACAGTAAAATAAACAGTGTACAGTAAAATAAACAGTGGACAGTAAAATAAACAGTGGACAGTAAAATAAACAGTGGACAGTAAAATAAACAGTGTACAGTAAAATAAACAGTGTACAGTAAAATAAACAGTGTACAGTAAAATAAACAGTGGACAGTAAAATAAACAGTGGACAGTAAAATAAACAGTGGACAGTAAAATAAACAGTGGACAGTAAAATAAACAGTGTACAGTAAAATAAACAGTGGACAGTAAAATAAACAGTGTACAGTAAAATAAACAGTGTACAGTAAAAGAAACAGTGGACAGTAAAATAAACAGTGGACAGTAAAATAAACAGTGGACAGTAAAATAAACAGTGTACAGTAAAATAAACAGTGTACAGTAAAATAAACAGTGGACAGTAAAATAAACAGTGGACAGTAAAATAAACAGTGGACAGTAAAATAAACAGTGGACAGTAAAATAAACAGTGGACAGTAAAATAAACAGTGGACAGTAAAATAAACAGTGGACAGTAAAATAAACAGTGGACAGTAAAATAAACAGTGGACAGTAAAATAAACAGTGTACAGTAAAATAAACAGTGTACAGTAAAATAAACAGTGTACAGTAAAATAAACAGTGTACAGTAAAATAAACAGTGGACAGTAAAATAAACAGTGGACAGTAAAATAAACAGTGGACAGTAAAATAAACAGTGGACAGTAAAATAAACAGTGTACAGTAAAATAAACAGTGGACAGTAAAATAAACAGTGGACAGTAAAATAAACAGTGGACAGTAAAATAAACAGTGGACAGTAAAATAAACGGTGGACAGTAAAATAAACGGTGGACAGTAAAATAAACGGTGTACAGTAAAATAAACAGTGGACAGTAAAATAAACAGTGGACAGTAAAATAAACAGTGGACAGTAAAATAAACAGTGGACAGTAAAATAAACAGTGGACAGTAAAATAAACAGTGGACAGTAAAATAAACAGTGGACAGTAAAATAAACAGTGTACAGTAAAATAAACAGTGTACAGTAAAATAAACAGTGTACAGTAAAATAAACAGTGTACAGTAAAATAAACAGTGGACAGTAAAATAAACAGTGTACAGTAAAATAAACAGTGGACAGTAAAATAAACAGTGTACAGTAAAATAAACAGTGTACAGTAAAATAAACAGTGTACAGTAAAATAAACAGTGTACAGTAAAATAAACAGTGTACAGTAAAATAAACAGTGTACAGTAAAATAAACAGTGTACAGTAAAATAAACAGTGGACAGTAAAATAAACAGTGGACAGTAAAATAAACAGTGGACAGTAAAATAAACAGTGTAGAGTAAAATAAACAGTGGACAGTAAAATAAACAGTGTACAGTAAAATAAACAGTGTACAGTAAAATAAACAGTGGACAGTAAAAGAAACAGTGGACAGTAAAATAAACAGTGGACAGTAAAATAAACAGTGGACAGTAAAATAAACAGTGTACAGTAAAATAAACAGTGTACAGTAAAATAAACAGTGGACAGTAAAATAAACAGTGGACAGTAAAATAAACAGTGGACAGTAAAATAAACAGTGGACAGTAAAATAAACAGTGTACAGTAAAATAAACAGTGGACAGTAAAATAAACAGTGGACAGTAAAATAAACAGTGGACAGTAAAATAAACAGTGGACAGTAAAATAAACGGTGGACAGTAAAATAAACGGTGGACAGTAAAATAAACGGTGGACAGTAAAATAAACAGTGTACAGTAAAATAAACAGTGGACAGTAAAATAAACAGTGGACAGTAAAATAAACAGTGTACAGTAAAATAAACAGTGTACAGTAAAATAAACAGTGTACAGTAAAATAAACAGTGTACAGTAAAATAAACAGTGTACAGTAAAATAAACAGTGGACAGTAAAATAAACAGTGGACAGTAAAATAAACAGTGGACAGTAAAATAAACAGTGGACAGTAAAATAAACAGTGGACAGTAAAATAAACAGTGGACAGTAAAATAAACAGTGTACAGTAAAATAAACAGTGTACAGTAAAATAAACAGTGTACAGTAAAATAAACAGTGTACAGTAAAATAAACAGTGTACAGTAAAATAAACAGTGTACAGTAAAATAAACAGTGGACAGTAAAATAAACAGTGGACAGTAAAATAAACAGTGGACAGTAAAATAAACAGTGGACAGTAAAATAAACAGTGGACAGTAAAATAAACGGTGGACAGTAAAATAAACGGTGGACAGTAAAATAAACAGTGTACAGTAAAATAAACAGTGTACAGTAAAATAAACAGTGGACAGTAAAATAAACAGTGGACAGTAAAATAAACAGTGGACAGTAAAATAAACAGTGGACAGTAAAATAAACAGTGTACAGTAAAATAAACAGTGTACAGTAAAATAAACAGTGTACAGTAAAATAAACAGTGTACAGTAAAATAAACAGTGGACAGTAAAATAAACAGTGGACAGTAAAATAAACAGTGGACAGTAAAATAAACAGTGGACAGTAAAATAAACAGTGGACAGTAAAATAAACAGTGTACAGTAAAATAAACAGTGGACAGTAAAATAAACAGTGTACAGTAAAATAAACAGTGTACAGTAAAATAAACAGTGGACAGTAAAATAAACAGTGGACAGTAAAATAAACAGTGGACAGTAAAATAAACAGTGGACAGTAAAAAAAACAGTGGACAGTAAAATAAACAGTGGACAGTAAAATAAACAGTGGACAGTAAAAGAAACAGTGGACAGTAAAATAAACAGTGGACAGTAAAATAAACAGTGTACAGTAAAATAAACAGTGTACAGTAAAATAAACAGTGTACAGTAAAATAAACAGTGTACAGTAAAATAAACAGTGGACAGTAAAATAAACAGTGGACAGTAAAATAAACAGTGGACAGTAAAATAAACAGTGGACAGTAAAATAAACAGTGGACAGTAAAATAAACAGTGGACAGTAAAATAAACAGTGTACAGTCAAATAAACAGTGTACAGTAAAATAAACAGTGTACAGTAAAATAAACAGTGGACAGTAAAAGAAACAGTGGACAGTAAAATAAACAGTGGACAGTAAAATAAACAGTGTACAGTAAAATAAACAGTGTACAGTAAAATAAACAGTGTACAGTAAAATAAACAGTGTACAGTAAAATAAACAGTGGACAGTAAAATAAACAGTGGACAGTAAAATAAACAGTGGACAGTAAAAGAAACAGTGGACAGTAAAATAAACAGTGGACAGTAAAATAAACAGTGGACAGTAAAATAAACAGTGTACAGTAAAATAAACAGTGTACAGTAAAATAAACAGTGGACAGTAAAATAAACAGTGGACAGTAAAATAAACAGTGGACAGTAAAATAAACAGTGGACAGTAAAATAAACAGTGGACAGTAAAATAAACAGTGGACAGTAAAATAAACAGTGTACAGTAAAATAAACAGTGTACAGTAAAATAAACAGTGGACAGTAAAATAAACAGTGGACAGTAAAATAAACAGTGGACAGTAAAATAAACAGTGGACAGTAAAATAAACAGTGGACAGTAAAATAAACAGTGTACAGTAAAATAAACAGTGGACAGTAAAATAAACAGTGTACAGTAAAATAAACAGTGTACAGTAAAATAAACAGTGTACAGTAAAATAAACAGTGTACAGTAAAATAAACAGTGGACAGTAAAATAAACAGTGGACAGTAAAATAAACAGTGGACAGTAAAATAAACAGTGGACAGTAAAATAAACAGTGGACAGTAAAATAAACAGTGGACAGTAAAAGAAACAGTGGACAGTAAAAGAAACAGTGGACAGTAAAAGAAACAGTGGACAGTAAAAGAAACAGTGGACAGTAAAAGAAACAGTGGACAGTAAAAGAAACAGTGGACAGTAAAATAAACAGTGGACAGTAAAATAAACAGTGGACAGTAAAATAAACAGTGGACAGTAAAATAAACAGTGGACAGTAAAATAAACAGTGGACAGTAAAAGAAACAGTGGACAGTAAAAGAAACAGTGGACAGTAAAATAAACAGTGGACAGTAAAATAAACAGTGGACAGTAAAATAAACAGTGGACAGTAAAATAAACAGTGGACAGTAAAATAAACAGTGGACAGTAAAATAAACAGTGGACAGTAAAATAAACAGTGGACAGTAAAATAAACAGTGTACAGTAAAATAAACAGTGTACAGTAAAATAAACAGTGGACAGTAAAATAAACAGTGGACAGTAAAATAAACAGTGGACAGTAAAATAAACAGTGGACAGTAAAATAAACAGTGGACAGTAAAAGAAACAGTGGACAGTAAAATAAACAGTGGACAGTAAAATAAACAGTGGACAGTAAAATAAACAGTGGACAGTAAAATAAACAGTGGACAGTAAAATAAACAGTGGACAGTAAAATAAACAGTGGACAGTAAAATAAACAGTGGACAGTAAAATAAACAGTGGACAGTAAAAGAAACAGTGGACAGTAAAATAAACAGTGTACAGTAAAATAAACAGTGTACAGTAAAATAAACAGTGTACAGTAAAATAAACAGTGGACAGTAAAATAAACAGTGGACAGTAAAATAAACAGTGGACAGTAAAATAAACAGTGGACAGTAAAATAAACAGTGTACAGTAAAATAAACAGTGTACAGTAAAATAAACAGTGGACAGTAAAATAAACAGTGGACAGTAAAATAAACAGTGGACAGTAAAATAAACAGTGGACAGTAAAATAAACAGTGGACAGTAAAATAAACAGTGGACAGTAAAATAAACAGTGGACAGTAAAATAAACAGTGGACAGTAAAATAAACAGTGGACAGTAAAATAAACAGTGGACAGTAAAATAAACGGTGGACAGTAAAATAAACAGTGGACAGTAAAATAAACAGTGGACAGTAAAATAAACAGTGGACAGTAAAATAAACAGTGGACAGTAAAATAAACAGTGGACAGTAAAATAAACAGTGGACAGTAAAATAAACAGTGGACAGTAAAATAAACAGTGTACAGTAAAATAAACAGTGTACAGTAAAATAAACAGTGTACAGTAAAATAAACAGTGTACAGTAAAATAAACAGTGGACAGTAAAATAAACAGTGGACAGTAAAATAAACAGTGTACAGTAAAATAAACAGTGGACAGTAAAATAAACAGTGGACAGTAAAATAAACAGTGTACAGTAAAATAAACAGTGTACATTAAAATAAACAGTGTACAGTAAAATAAACAGTGTACAGTAAAATAAACAGTGTACAGTAAAATAAACAGTGGACAGTAAAATAAACAGTGGACAGTAAAATAAACAGTGGACAGTAAAATAAACAGTGTAGAGTAAAATAAACAGTGGACAGTAAAATAAACAGTGTACAGTAAAATAAACAGTGTACAGTAAAATAAACAGTGGACAGTAAAAGAAACAGTGGACAGTAAAATAAACAGTGGACAGTAAAATAAACAGTGTACAGTAAAATAAACAGTGTACAGTAAAATAAACAGTGTACAGTAAAATAAACAGTGTACAGTAAAATAAACAGTGGACAGTAAAATAAACAGTGGACAGTAAAATAAACAGTGGACAGTAAAATAAACAGTGGACAGTAAAATAAACAGTGGACAGTAAAATAAACAGTGGACAGTAAAATAAACAGTGTACAGTAAAATAAACAGTGTACAGTAAAATAAACAGTGGACAGTAAAATAAACAGTGGACAGTAAAATAAACAGTGGACAGTAAAATAAACAGTGTACAGTAAAATAAACAGTGGACAGTAAAATAAACAGTGGACAGTAAAATAAACAGTGGACAGTAAAATAAACAGTGTACAGTAAAATAAACAGTGGACAGTAAAATAAACAGTGGACAGTAAAATAAACAGTGGACAGTAAAATAAACAGTGTACAGTAAAATAAACAGTGGACAGTAAAATAAACAGTGGACAGTAAAATAAACAGTGGACAGTAAAATAAACAGTGGACAGTAAAATAAACAGTGGACAGTAAAAGAAACAGTGGACAGTAAAATAAACAGTGTACAGTAAAAGAAACAGTGGACAGTAAAATAAACAGTGGACAGTAAAATAAACAGTGGACAGTAAAATAAACAGTGGACAGTAAAATAAACAGTGGACAGTAAAATAAACAGTGGACAGTAAAATAAACAGTGGACAGTAAAAGAAACAGTGGACAGTAAAATAAACAGTGGACAGTAAAATAAACAGTGGACAGTAAAATAAACAGTGGACAGTAAAATAAACAGTGGACAGTAAAATAAACAGTGTACAGTAAAATAAACAGTGTACAGTAAAATAAACAGTGTACAGTAAAATAAACAGTGGACAGTAAAATAAACAGTGGACAGTAAAATAAACAGTGGACAGTAAAATAAACAGTGGACAGTAAAATAAACAGTGGACAGTAAAATAAACAGTGGACAGTAAAATAAACAGTGGACAGTAAAATAAACAGTGTACAGTAAAATAAACAGTGTACAGTAAAATAAACAGTGGACAGTAAAATAAACAGTGGACAGTAAAATAAACAGTGGACAGTAAAATAAACAGTGGACAGTAAAATAAACAGTGGACAGTAAAATAAACAGTGTACAGTAAAATAAACAGTGTACAGTAAAATAAACAGTGGACAGTAAAATAAACAGTGGACAGTAAAATAAACAGTGGACAGTAAAATAAACAGTGGACAGTAAAATAAACAGTGGACAGTAAAATAAACAGTGGACAGTAAAATAAACAGTGGACAGTAAAATAAACAGTGGACAGTAAAATAAACAGTGGACAGTAAAATAAACGGTGGACAGTAAAATAAACAGTGGACAGTAAAATAAACAGTGGACAGTAAAATAAACAGTGGACAGTAAAATAAACAGTGGACAGTAAAATAAACAGTGGACAGTAAAATAAACAGTGGACAGTAAAATAAACAGTGGACAGTAAAATAAACAGTGTACAGTAAAATAAACAGTGTACAGTAAAATAAACAGTGTACAGTAAAATAAACAGTGTACAGTAAAATAAACAGTGGACAGTAAAATAAACAGTGGACAGTAAAATAAACAGTGTACAGTAAAATAAACAGTGGACAGTAAAATAAACAGTGGACAGTAAAATAAACAGTGTACAGTAAAATAAACAGTGTACATTAAAATAAACAGTGTACAGTAAAATAAACAGTGTACAGTAAAATAAACAGTGTACAGTAAAATAAACAGTGGACAGTAAAATAAACAGTGGACAGTAAAATAAACAGTGGACAGTAAAATAAACAGTGTAGAGTAAAATAAACAGTGGACAGTAAAATAAACAGTGTACAGTAAAATAAACAGTGTACAGTAAAATAAACAGTGGACAGTAAAAGAAACAGTGGACAGTAAAATAAACAGTGGACAGTAAAATAAACAGTGTACAGTAAAATAAACAGTGTACAGTAAAATAAACAGTGTACAGTAAAATAAACAGTGTACAGTAAAATAAACAGTGGACAGTAAAATAAACAGTGGACAGTAAAATAAACAGTGGACAGTAAAATAAACAGTGGACAGTAAAATAAACAGTGGACAGTAAAATAAACAGTGGACAGTAAAATAAACAGTGTACAGTAAAATAAACAGTGTACAGTAAAATAAACAGTGGACAGTAAAATAAACAGTGGACAGTAAAATAAACAGTGGACAGTAAAATAAACAGTGTACAGTAAAATAAACAGTGGACAGTAAAATAAACAGTGGACAGTAAAATAAACAGTGGACAGTAAAATAAACAGTGTACAGTAAAATAAACAGTGGACAGTAAAATAAACAGTGGACAGTAAAATAAACAGTGGACAGTAAAATAAACAGTGTACAGTAAAATAAACAGTGGACAGTAAAATAAACAGTGGACAGTAAAATAAACAGTGGACAGTAAAATAAACAGTGGACAGTAAAATAAACAGTGGACAGTAAAAGAAACAGTGGACAGTAAAATAAACAGTGTACAGTAAAAGAAACAGTGGACAGTAAAATAAACAGTGGACAGTAAAATAAACAGTGGACAGTAAAATAAACAGTGGACAGTAAAATAAACAGTGGACAGTAAAATAAACAGTGGACAGTAAAATAAACAGTGGACAGTAAAAGAAACAGTGGACAGTAAAATAAACAGTGGACAGTAAAATAAACAGTGGACAGTAAAATAAACAGTGGACAGTAAAATAAACAGTGGACAGTAAAATAAACAGTGTACAGTAAAATAAACAGTGTACAGTAAAATAAACAGTGTACAGTAAAATAAACAGTGGACAGTAAAATAAACAGTGGACAGTAAAATAAACAGTGGACAGTAAAATAAACAGTGGACAGTAAAATAAACAGTGGACAGTAAAATAAACAGTGGACAGTAAAATAAACAGTGTACAGTAAAATAAACAGTGGACAGTAAAATAAACAGTGGACAGTAAAATAAACAGTGTACAGTAAAATAAACAGTGGACAGTAAAATAAACAGTGGACAGTAAAATAAACAGTGTACAGTAAAATAAACAGTGTACAGTAAAATAAACAGTGGACAGTAAAATAAACAGTGGACAGTAAAATAAACAGTGGACAGTAAAATAAACAGTGGACAGTAAAATAAACAGTGTAGAGTAAAATAAACAGTGTACAGTAAAATAAACAGTGTACAGTAAAATAAACAGTGTACAGTAAAATAAACAGTGTACAGTAAAATAAACAGTGTACAGTAAAATAAACAGTGGACAGTAAAATAAACAGTGGACAGTAAAATAAACAGTGGACAGTAAAATAAACAGTGTACAGTAAAATAAACAGTGGACAGTAAAATAAACAGTGGACAGTAAAATAAACAGTGGACAGTAAAATAAACAGTGGACAGTAAAATAAACAGTGGACAGTAAAATAAACAGTGTACAGTAAAATAAACAGTGGACAGTAAAATAAACAGTGGACAGTAAAATAAACAGTGGACAGTAAAAAAAACAGTGGACAGTAAAATAAACAGTG
>NC_139705.1:55342022-55347022 GCF_964188405.1 Protomyctophum parallelum | reverse complement strand
GGTAAACAAAGGCTTTGATTTGATGAAAATAGCAGATCTGCAAGCTTGTAGATTGCCTCTTTCTGACCAAGGCTTTAATGTGGTGAAACGTTTGATGCTGTCAAGACATTTGTCATCCATCTGGATGTCTGCGTTAGGAACGTCATGTTTTACTTTCGGTTTGCACTGGAGCAAAGAGATGCAGCAGAAACTGACAGGTAGGCTACGTGGGTAAAATGCATTGTCTTGACCACAGCAACGTAGACGTGTTAATGCTTAGTGTTAATGCTTACTTGATTTGCTAGTGGATTCGTTTTTAGATCGATCAGGGTTCATTGTGTACTGTGCACCGTTACTGTACATGGGGCTGTGTAGCAGACAAAATAATAACAAACTATCAGTGTTTACTCCTTGGCTTAGACCCTACACAAGACCCTGTTTTGTTGAAACTAGCTGATCAACAAGCTCATAAGGGTTTGTTGTGCGATAACAGCTGAAATTACATGTTTGTGCATTAGTGCTGCTTTGGGTTGTGCAATAACAAGTCGTGTGTGTTTTGTTTTAGCTTGTAGCCTACAGTATGTCGTTTTTGTGATACAATGCACTGTCTGATTGGTTGGCACTTTTAATTTCGTTGTACACGTTGCAATGACAAATAAAGATCTATCTATCTAGTGGCTTTAGCTGTTATAGCTGCTATTTCAAATATGGGGGTCCCCGGACCCCTTACTGCAGGAGGCTATGTTGTTATTATAGGTCAATCAGTAAACACTCAAGTTGGTACTGTACTGTATTGATAGTATTGTACTTATTATTATTATTATTAGTATTGTACTTGTTATTGCTACTCCTAGAGCATGTTGACATAAAAACATGATCCGGTTTACACTGAAAATGCACATTTCGTGTGCAGCGATGAGCAGCATGAGAATTTGCGTGCCGTCAGAGACAACAGCAACAACAAGCCACACTATACATTCACCCAACGGAATCATAGGAATTATATTGCTTTTGCCCCGTGGATGGGACATTTAGATTGAAAAACTATCGGTTGGAAGCGTGCATGAAACCATGGTTGTGTGCCACAGAAAGGTTCCATATGGACATGGGGCTACAGTAAGTACTACACCAACGTTTAACGTTAGCTTCCATGCTATAGGCTTGCTCGCTGGCATGGACATTAAATAATATGTTGGTATGTGTCCTCTGAAGCAACAGATGTTTTCTAATGCTCAGATTGTTCTGGAATTGCTGCCCCAACACTGTGGAATGCACACCCCAAAACGCTCTCATTCCACAGTTTTTATTGATTGTATTTATTATTATTATTATTATTTATTGATCCTTCGTCTTAGTATTCCCCCTGATAAAGTTGTTTTTATTTGTTTTCTCATGCCAACCATGTAATAGACATTTGAGTATTCATATACCTGCATTGCTGCACGTTATCTGTTGGTCTTGATCAAGTAGCCTACACCAAAGTTTTATAAGCTACTGTAGTCACTATTCATTGATTCACTGGTAGGCTACACCAAAATAACAAAATCCATTTGAAAATAAATATCACTGTTCTCAGGTCGAATATTGATATGCGATTAAAATAGGATTAATTTAGATTAATTAATTACAAAGCCTCTGATTAATTCAATTAACATTTTTAACCAAGCCCTATTTTTCATCTGGGAGCATTTTGACTAAATCAGTGTATCTACAGAAGAAACATGAAGCCAGAAAAAAAATAATGTACTGCATGTATTCAATACAGTACATTATTTGTTTGGCTTAATTGTATTTCTATTACAATAGGAATACAGTTATTCATTTCACAATTTGAGTGGTGCTTTTTTGTACTTTTTTTCCCCCCGGGACGGTATACATTTACTTCGGGACGGTTCAAATTGTATTTTGGGACGGTTCCGGGACGGTGGTGAAAAAAGTTAGTCTGGAGCCCTGCTGTATAGTACACACACACACTGCCCACGCTTGATGAGCATTATGTGTATCTCTGTACTTCTTTGCAAGCTGTTATTAAAGTATTCAATCAATAAATCAAACAAACCATTAGAAGAATCCCTTCTGTATCTCTATGCATGATGCATGAGTTAAGGGACAATGCAGAACTTTCTAATCAAACTTACACGTCATTTAAAAAAACTATGCTTTCCCTGCCAGGTCCTTCTGGAGGCGAGGAGGACGGCTGCCACATCACCTCACAGTCCAACTGTCTGTACGTGCGCGCAAGCACGCACACACACACACACACACACACACACACACACACACACACCAGTGTTGATGGTTTAATGTCCCCATCCCAATCACATGGTTTAACCCATTCTGACCTGAGATCAGATTCTAAAAATGTCTTCTATGTCAGTCGCTCTTCGATTTTTCAAAAATAGCAGACCTACAAGCTCGTAGTGCGCCACTCGGTGGCGCGCTATGAGCTTGTAGATCTGCTACACGCATGTTCTGTGTTTCTCCATCAGAACTATAATGCCACACACATGTTCTGTGTTTCTCCATCAGAACTATAATGCCACACACATGTTCTATGTTGCTCCATCAGAACTATAATGCCACACACATGTTCTGTGTTTCTCCATCAGAACTATAATGCCACACACATGTTCTGTGTTTCTCCATCAGAACTATAATGCCACACACATGTTCTGTGTTTCTCCATCAGAACTATAATGCCACACACATGTTCTGTGTTTCTCCATCAGAACTATAATGCCACACACATGTTCTGTGTTTCTCCATCAGAACTATAATGCCACACACATGTTCTGTGTTTCTCCATCAGAACTATAATGCCACACACATGTTCTGTGTTTCTCCATCAGAACTATAATGCCACACACATGTTCCGCGTTGCGGAGGAGTTCTTCACCTCGTTGGGCCTCAAGGAGATGCCTCCAGAGTTCTGGAAGGAGTCCATGCTGGAGAAACCCACTGACGGACGACCGGTGGAGTGCCACGCCTCCGCCTGGGACTTCTACAACCGCAAAGACTTCAGGTTAGCACGGCCGCACACGTTGGTGTAAAGCAACTAAGTACTGTACTTACTGTAAGTAGAATTTGAGGCAATTCACTTTACTGGAGTACTTCCAATTTGCTATACTTACAATTTAGGCATTTAGAAGACGCTCTTAATCCAGAGCGACTTACATTAAGCAAGAACAAAAAAGCATGGTAATACATCACATAAAAAGCATTCACCATGAAACATGGGTAAGCTAAGAAAGTAACGGTGGAATATATATATATAATGAAACTATACATATAAACTATACATACTATACTAAGCTATGCTATGTCTACATACAATGCAATTATAGTGCTGTCTACATAACATGCTATAAGTCTGTATCAAATGCTATCTAAGTCTACAGAAATGCTTCTACTCCACTACATCTCGGATCCAAATATTGTACTTTTACTCCGCTACAATTTATTTGAAAGCTTTAGTTACTAGATACTTCAAATATATTTGTATTATTATTACAAAACATACATTAACCAATGCAGCCCTATATACACATTTTGGCCATTTGAAAATGGCCGATCTACAACCTCACTATTCTGACCTTGTAGATCGGCTCTTTTCACATTCTTTTTACAGGCCTACATTTGAAAACTTGAAATGGGACATTCAGCATAATGAGTACTTGGAATTGAAAGTACATTTTGATGCCAATACATCTGTACACTTACTCAATACATTTTGAATTTACTTTTACTTAACCCATTTTGGGGCGGGAACCCCTTTTGGTGTTAGCATTATGTTATGCTTTAGCTATTGAAAAACAGCAGATCTACAAGCTCATAGCGCACGCTACGAGCTTGTAGGTCTGCTATTTTTGAAGAATCGAAGAACGACTGACATAGCAAACATAGCTTTTTCAGAAAACTGTCAGGATGTAGAAGACATTTTTAGAATCTGATCTCAGGTCAAAATGGGTTAACCCATTCTGACCTGAGATCAGATTCTAAAAATGTCTTCTACATCCTGACAGTTTCTCCATTCTGACCTGAGATCAGATTCTAAAAATGTCTATGTCAGTCGCTCTTCGATTTTTCAAAAAATAGCAGACCTACAAGCTCGTAGCGCGCCACCCGGTGGCGCGCGCTAGGAGCTTGTAGATCTGCTA
This sequence comes from Protomyctophum parallelum, assembly GCF_964188405.1. Taxonomy (NCBI): domain Eukaryota; kingdom Metazoa; phylum Chordata; class Actinopteri; order Myctophiformes; family Myctophidae; genus Protomyctophum; species Protomyctophum parallelum. The sequence goes on along the minus strand of NC_139705.1, from coordinate 55,342,886 downwards.
TTTTTCAATAGCTAAAGTATAATATGATGCTTAAAACACCAAAAGGGGTCCAGAATGGGTTAAATGAGTATTTGTATAGCAACACAAATTGACATTAATATAACATTACCCTCAGTTAAGTTGAAATATTCCTGTTAGAGAATGAACCAGACCAGACAGTATTGACATTGAGTGTTTATTCAGTCTTTGCAGATACAGGTATGGCAGTGGTGAATAAATAACAATCAATAATGGGGATAAGTCAGGCGTAATACACAGTAGGAAACATAGGCAATACAACGAGTAGGATATATAGTAAAGCAGACTTACATTAATGCATCATTCAGTATACAGGCACATATAGGAGTTGTCTCTCAGTGAGAGACAAATGTTTGTATGCTGCCTAGTTAGGCCTATATATATCCCTCAGGTGTGCAGATTATCAGCCCCGCCCACACCACCAACAGGCAACCTGCTACTGCTCCGCCCGCTTGTAGCGCGGCACTATGAGCTTGTGGATCTGCTATTTTTCAACAGCTAAAGTATAATTGATGCTTAAAACACCAAAAGGGGTCCAGAATGGGTTAAATGAGCATTTGTATAGCAACACAAATTGACATTAATATGACATTACCCGACGTCAAGTATTGAATTAAAGCTGCAATGAATACACAGGCCATTCAGAAAAAGTTACATCCAACCAACTATGTTCAGAGAAACAGCAGAGACAGTTTTTAAATGAGATGGACATGTATATGATAGAAAACATTCAAAGCATTGTAACACTGGTGAAATAGTGAATTTCATATTTAATGTAAACATACAGCAGGACTAAGGTGAGGCAGGTCAGCAGCGCTGTAGGGCTTCGAACCCCATATCCAGGCA
>NC_139705.1:55272022-55337022 GCF_964188405.1 Protomyctophum parallelum | reverse complement strand
CTACATATTTAGCCCCATGTTCGTATGCCTCCGCCCCCCTGTCAAAAATAGCTAAAATCGCTGAAACGAAAGAAAGCAGCAAATGGAAAAGAAGAAAAAAATACTCTTTTACTTATTACTTTCTCTAATAACAGCTAAACCATGAACCTTGGTTGAAAAAAACCCCCAAAGTTGTCCTTTAAGCATGAATGAAAGCGCGCCACTCGGTGGCGCGCTATGAGCTTGTAGATCTGCTATTTTTCAATAGCTAAAGCACGACATGATGCCAACACCAAAATGGGTTCCCGTTCGGAATGGGTTAACCCATTTTGGGCGGGGACCCCTTTTTATTTGGTGTTAGCATTATGTTATGCTTTAGCTATTGAAAAATAGCAGATGTACAAGCTCACAGCACGGCACGAAGTAAAGCGATGTGAGCGATGTGAACTGCTATTGTTGAATAGCCAATGCAAAAATCTAAAATCACGCAGATGCTTTCCTGGTTTTAATGAGTTAAGACAGAAGTTTATATGTTGGGCGACCTGATAGCTGAGTGGTTAGGGCACATATACCACACACTAATACCTGATAGTGAGTCAGTCACAAGTTCGATTCCCAGTTGACCATTTTCTGCATTTCACTCCCTATCAGCCATAGCTGAATAGAGAGCCCTCCTGGGAAGACAAAGGGTCCTATAGGTTTGACCCCCGGCAATGTGTCGAGGTGTCCCTGAACAAGACACTTAACCCCTAACTGCTCCCACTCTCGTACTCCCTAGTGAGAAGCACTCAACAGGGTAAAGCAGAAAATAGAATCTCCTCCGTAGCCAGTTATTTTTTTAACTCATTTTCTTGTTGTCACTAACTGCTGTGGTATCCTACAGACTCACCTGCCAGTGAGGAGCCCCCAGCAGGAGGACGTAGACTAGAGCCTTCAGCCTACTCCTCCCACCCAACACTCCCCGCTGAAAGGTACTCCGCCCCAGCAGCCCATAGGGGTACTGTATGTAGTGACAAATATCACCCTACCCGCATGGCTTCCCGCATGGCTTCCCTCCCACGAACACAGGCCGATTGTGAGTGCATAGATGCCCGACAAAGCCGGATGCACCACGTTGGATTCGAACCCACGATCTCCATGGTGGTGGGCAGGGACTTCACCACTGCACCACCCAAGCGCCCTAATTATTATTTCTATCACTCCACTAATACTACAACTCAAATAAAGGCTCAGAAAAAGCAACAGAAATATCGTTAGAAGTTCATACTTTGCTGTACAGAATAAATGGGGGCAGGCAAAGGCTTACATGATCTTCTTGTTGACAGTAGTCAGTCTGTCAGTCCAGCTGGCATGACCGTTCATATCAACAGACCGAATGTAGTCACTGTCTGTGGAATCCAGCTGAATGGACATGAGAAAAATACAGCCACTACAGAATATGACCATTACCATTCATTATTATGGTTCCTTTGTTTATTACACGATTAGTTGTTGTTCCAGGCCACATATTTAATATCTATCTATCTATCTATCTATCTATCTATCTATCTATCTATCTATCTATCTATCTATCTATCTATCTATCTATCTATCTATCTATCTATCTATCTATCTATCTATCTATCTATCTATCTATCAATGCACCAAGTCTATATGTCTGTGATCCACATAACCCGAGAACCGTTCGCCCACCGACTTCAAATTCAACACATGCGTTCCACACCCCCACAGGGAGTGCAGTGCCCGGTGTCGAGTCGGTCGGACCCACGGTTGTCCAGAACCGCCACAAAAGGCCTCTGCCCGGGATCTGGACAGGGCCCCTGCCCAGGGTCCATATATGAAGCTGGCCTGTTCTGACATCACAAATAGGTTCTGCATAGACTCCATATTTGGGCATGCCTTACAAAGAACTCCATATGGGCATAAATGGGACACATATGTAAAAACTGGGTGGGGAATGCATTTCCAACTTGTATCATGTTGTATGTTACAAGTAGGCCAGTGCCCAACGGGCACCACTCTAGTATTCTAAATGAAGAGGCCTGTTGTTGTGGAGAATGATAACGTTGTTAAGAATGTGATAATTGCACAGCAAATTAAATAATAGTGAAGCTAATTGACCTGGTCTGAATTTGTTCTGCATCTGTGAAGCAGCGGTTTCCTCTCCTCATCATCCTTCATGTCCTCACATCTCATTTCCTGTTCCTCCGTCTTAATGAAAAACAGGATCAACACACTAAAGAGACAAAGAGAAAACATGGTAATGTGCATATTATTTCACTCTTAAATAATAGCAACATTGTATTTGCATTAAATTAGATATTTCCGCTGTATATTTCACATCCATAAAAATGCACTTTAAAAAGGAATCAAATGTTTTGTTACAGTACATAACCTTATTGTTGCAAGTGCAGTTCCAATATAGTTGAGTAGTGAATTTGGTACATCTTGTTTATCAAGACCAAACCATCCAAATCTAAAGTGTATACAGACATGAGTGAATGAAGAGTCAGAAGAGATGAACACAACATGATAAGAATGACTATCATAATGTAACATTTGTGTAAAACCTTTGAAAAGTTGCGGAATATTTTCACCTATAATAACATGCCCAACATATGAAGACCACAAAAGCAAATAAGCTAAGAGTAAAAAGTGTATATGGTTGTACCTTGCGGTAGCCCATGCCATGAGCAGGCTGAACACTGACCAAATAAGGAAGCCCATTCCAAGTCCAATAGTCTTTATGATCGGTACCGTGGCCAGATTAGCTACGGAAACAGAAATAAGGACACACACACACACACACACACACACACACACACACACACACACACACACACACACACACACACACACACACACACCTAAATTGACATTTATTAGCCCGCGGACCCCCATTTGAAAAGATGCCAGGGACCCACGGTTTTGCTACAGGCCCCAATTTAATGACATTTCTATCTCTGGGACCCTAATTTTATACAGTAAAATCAATGTTCATTTAACTCTCAGAGTTAGAGACCCATAAGGGTCTATTTGGTTCATAACTATCATTTAGCTGGGGCAGCTGGAACTCCTTCAAGGACCCCCTGGGAGTCCCCGGACCCCACTTTGAGAACCACTGACCTACGGCAAAGAGGAAACCTCCGACCATACTCAAGGCCCAGATATCAGGGCAGCCCCTGATGACATACACCAGGAGAGATTCCAGAGCCAGAGTGTTGCAGAAGACAAATTGGAAGAACATACCTGTCAGGGCAGAAAGGGCAACCCCTTTACAGTCTATATTTACAACCCATATTCATACATACAGTAGCAGTCAATGGGAATTGATAAAAAATGACAACATGCTGATTTGCTTTGGTGTGGTAAAGTGCACTTAATAATTATGGTTGTTGATTTTCATAATTTCATTGAGGATACATTATGTAGTACTAGTATGAGGCAGTCACCATCTCCGGTATCTACACTTTTGACCGGCACCAGGGCGGAACCGAAGCCAATGACCGACAGACCCAGACAGGTGAAACCCTCAATAAGAGAGTGGGAGGTGTTTGTCTGGGCCAGAGAGGTGTTGGATGCATCGGCGGGTTGCCACCTTCCATCACTGATCAACACAGAACACAAGGGAGATATGGAGGCAGACCACTGCTTCTCAACATGAAGCTGGGAGTCTGAGACCCCCAACTACATATAAACTGGTGTTGCAGATTTCATAGCAGACTTGTTTGACAGTACGATCATAAGATAGACATTTAAAGGACAACCTAAAACATGAACCTTGGTTGAAAAAAAGAAAGTTGTCCTTTAAACCACTATCCTCTTAATCCCCCTAAGTAAACTTGACTGTTGACTCTGTACTTGGTCTGCTCCTTTTCCCCTCTACACTAGCTCTGGTCCATAGCTTGGAAGGCATTAGAGCCATGGACCAGAGCTATATATACCGAGTCTACACCAAACCTCTTTGCTGAAAATAGCCGATCTGCTATTTTCGGCTAATGTTTCCCCTCATACAGAATAGGGAATCTAGGGTCCAAGTGGTTCATGTGTAAAAATAAAAAATAAAAAATAAAATCACACAAAGACTTGGAGACCCCCTAAGGGTCCCGGTCCCAGATACCCTGTTGAAGACCCAAGCTTTAGGAAGCCTGATTTTAGCCTCAGTGTCTTCTTCATTGAACTGTAGTTAGTTCCAGGATACAGAACAAGGAATGTGCAATGTAATGCACTGAACTGGTAGGAAATCTGCAACGTAAAGCATCAAAGCATAATTCTACAACAGGTCGTTAAGAGGAAGCAATCTGATTGGTTGAAACGGTTTCTAGCCGTTGATCAAACCACTACTGTTCACCACCTAATCAAAACAAAGAATTCAGCCGCTCTGTTTTCCCAGAGCGCTAGCAAACTCGGTGGCTAGGCTAGCTAGTTTCTTTGGACATTTGTGGTCGTAGTGACTACATCTGTCATTAAAAATATATATTTTTTCAGCGATTTTCTTTGTTTTAAGGGTAACTGTTGTAGAATTGCAATATTACACTCGAGGGTGTTGTTTAACGTGATTATTGCCACTTCAGTGATGCTTGCGGAACTCGACTTCGTCTCGTTCCTGACCGCATCCCTGTCGTGGCAATAATCACGTTAAACAACACCCTCTCGTGTAATATTGCTTAATTACAATTGTCATATGACTGCCATTCAGTTTACTATCCTGGCCCATAAAGTCTCTCAAGGAATGATATAACAGCAGCATCTCCATGTCCAGCTTGTGCAATGCACAAGACCCAGGTACGTCATAGATGGTTTTATATTACAAATACAGAAATAAGTTATTGCACACCATTACACTATATTATAATCAAAACAGTCTTACATTAGGAAATACATTCAGTACATATACACACACACATATATATATATATATATATATATATATAAATAAATACACACATATATGAAAATATGGAAATAAACAACTGGATACAGAGAGTGAGAGACAGACAGACAGAGAGAGATAATAATACTTACGGTCATTGCGGGCATCTTGGGCTGAGGACACCGTCACCAGATGAAGGGCTACATAAAGGATGCATCCTCGGTTCATGTTGTTGTCCTCCCTGTTGTAGTAAATGTACTGTAATGTGCGCAATGCCCTTACATAACAGAGGTATGACCTGGCTCATTGTAATGTCCTTTATGTGATCAGAGCAAAGGTACAGTGTGCCTGTATGAACTGGCTCAGTTTGCCACTGAACTCCATCATAACTCTATTAACCATTGCTCATCCCCAGACATGCAGCAGCTTTAGAATATTTAGTTAGTTACTTTGACTTTAGCCTATTTTCTAGCATCCTTGAGTTTAAAAATGAAATAATTAAACTGACCCATGTTGACTGTTGAGACAACTGACTCATTAAATTAATGTTAGTTTATTTACCTTTAGAAATTTCTAATTTGGCATTTCCAAAAATCACTTTTTAATCACTGCATATTAAACATGGATATAAAAAGTAAGTAAAGTATTGGTACTAGACCTGTACGTGCCCATCGGCCTACTTGAGAATAATCTGAGTTCCCAGAAGTTAAAATTTTCACCACTAGGGGGGCGAGAAAGAACGATGCAACTTGGGAACCTAATAATACCCGTCGTCAACTTGTCGTAGCACCCGTTTTAACTGTAGGCTAATCAATTGTCAGGTGTGGGGTTGCCATGGCAATCAATAGGTGGTGGTTTTTTTGTGGTGGTTCTGGAGAACCGTGGGTCCGACCGACTTGATACCGGGCACTGCACTCCCTGCGGGGGTGTGGAACGCGTGTGTCGAATGTGAAGTCGGTAGGGCAAACGGTTGTCGAGTTAACGTGCATTACAACCGTACACACATGCACGCACGCAGAGACGTGGTGCATTTATAGTAGGATGAGACCATTATTGCATCATAAACGTAACTACAAGTAACTCTCCGCAAGTTTAGTCAAAAAAGGAAAATAAATCTGATAAATATAAAAATTAAATTAAATGTTTCAAGGACAGCTTTGTACACCCGTGGATTTAGATTTGATACACTATACGGATACCAATTTCAACCACAAGCTTACTTCCAACCACTTATATGACAGTGCATGGAGGTAATACAGTACCATTACAAGGCTGTGGTTCCATAAACTCAGTTAACTAGAGGCATTTTGGAGATATGCGTCATGTGCAATAGAATTCACATTAGACAACATAATGACAGTTTAACGTTTAACTGTAAATACATAATGAGTACACTGTAGAATAAATTGTGTTTAGTGTTTGTGTATGGGTTTTCGAAGCATCATAGGGAATAGATATTGTTTTTTGGAAAGCAATAAAAATGTCTGCTGTTGTGACTTGTGAGAATCAGCCCAACAGTTACAAGTTTACTATGCGGTTGCTTCTTATCTGTTGAATATTATAGTAAACCCTTATTACATGTTGGTTGTGCAAAATGCACACCACCATGGTTCTTTCCAGGGATTGTATATACCACCTGCAGTGCTTAGGCCGCCACTTCACCAGCATACTGTAGGTAAGTGTTGTATTTGTAGCCTATGTAACTAATTGCTAGCCTATTTTCAAAAGTTTTTATTATTTATCAGGCCTTAAAATCCACCTTTCAGCAGGCCCAAGGGAGAGGAAATGATCCTTCCACCTTAAAACAGGTGATCACCACATCCGTCCCCCCCGCCCTTCCTTTTCCCCCACTCTGTACATTCAGTTTGAATCTTTTCCCGGAAATGATTTAGATTTTTTTGTTTGTTATTGATAATGTTGAATTTTGTGTTTGACTGCACTGCTGTTTTTACATTCATGTTCAATAAACTATTCAATCAATCAATCATCAGCAGGGACGAAACCAATAACCTACATTTTACACATCATGGAAAAATGATGAAACAGCTTTTCTATTTCCATGAATGTCTAACAGTATTTTAGGTTGTATCAGACATATAAGCATAACGTTGTGATAGACACTGGCAAGGAACAAACACAAAAACACAAAATAAGATAAAAGCCAAGGAGCTTCTCACCTATGTATAGTGCAAAGCCTTTGCAGCAAAGGGGAACACCCTGCGTGTTCCCTTCAACAACCTTCTTCAACAACCAGGCAGTTAATATAGGGTGTGAAGTATATTGAAATCACAATTACAGACTAAATATGTTTAAATAAACTAAAGTGGATCTTTGTTCTCTGAGTGGGAGAACAAACTTGTCCGAACAGGATGCCTGGACAGCAACAGGGGGTCCTGTATGCTAAGTGGATCTATAGCTGGCTGATAGCAGCTGCGGCTGCAGGCAAACATCTATTTTGGACATGCACGGACCACTTTAGACTACAGTGGGGGTTAGGGACCACCTTTTGGTCATGTCTCTTTGATCTCTTTGTTCTAACCTGTATAAAGACCTACCAAAAATGTAACTGTGTGTGTTAGGCCAGAAGCCGTGAGGCTGGCTGGGTCCATGCAGGGGCTCCGGCCTCTGCATGGTTGTGATCTGCTGTACTCTACTCAATCTACAATAAAATGGACTTGGAAACTTTCATCTGCCTGTCGGTCGTCCGTCTTATTCTCCGTATCTTTGCCTGAGTATTTACGTATGTTCATGGGCTATATAGTATTTATACTTTTAGCACATTTACTTCAAAGTGGTGCCGAAACCGGTCGCTTTTTTGGTGCTTTTTTGCGCCAGGCGAGAGAACCAGCAGGGACATTTTTTCGGTCTAATAGCGATTTTTGGATGGAGGATGACGGCGCGGTGCTGCGTGCTGCGTGCTGCAGTCGAACCAGCGGTGTTTCAACATGGTGGCGACGGCGCGGCCCGGCGAGGCCCGGCGCGGCGGGGAGGAGCGGCGATGAACGGCGGCGGCTCTCATCGATCGGGACCAGAGGATGCACAGCGACTGGGCGGCGGGGTAAGGGTGCGCAGCGTGGCATGTGCCCCGGCCGGCCCGTGGGCGTTCTTCGGCGGTCAGCGATCCAAGGGAGGCGGTGGCGCGCTTCTTCACTCTTCTCGGCGGGCGCCTCTGCGTAGTTCGACGGCGACCGTGGGCGACGGCATGCAAGGCGGCTGATCTACAAGCTCGCAACGCGGCGCGCAACGCGCTGATTCACTTTCTGTTTGTCCAGTCATATCGTGTCTGGAAAGGGAGGAGGTGATAAAAGTGAATTCAGATCAGAATTCAGAATGAACGTTTTCGGACAATGGGCGACTCTTCATAACAGAGCGGCCTATGCCATGTGGTGCGCATCTGTACTGCAACACAACTTCGTCTGGCCTGTGCGCTGGCTGATGAATTGAACACTCGGAAGGTGAGGCAAAGAAAGAAGAACAACATTACAGATAATGGTTATAATATATCAGATGGATATCGTTCCATTTGATTTCAAATGTATATGTCTACGTTTGTTTATAGTTCAACATATACTGGGCCTGTATGTTGATTTTATGTGTCGGGTATTTTAATTAGAGAAGTTGACTTAATGGGGATGAATATGCCTAAGGGGGATTTGAAACTGAACAGAGATATTTACCGGAGTAAAGTTAGTAGATGTTTCTTTGTCAGCCGAAAGGCAGTGCCCCTGCCGTACGCATAAGTGTTATTCGTCCTAATTATGCATAAAGTTCTTATTCTATGTTCGAATAAATTTGTGAATGGGTAAAGTCAACAAGGTATTTATGCTATGACATGTGGGGAGACTCTAAAGTTATGTAGGACACTCTATGATTTTAACGTAAGTAAATAGCCTTTAGCATGCCGAGTTCTGGAAACGTACCGCTCTTTAAAAGGGAAAGAGGGTAAGGTTAGGGGGACGTTGCAGTAGATTGGTTATTTGTAAGCCTTGGTATTCTAGAGTGTTAGATATAAATTATGAGTGCTTTCTGCATGTGCTAAAAGAGGAGTTAACTAAAAATAACGAAAGTTACGAATCATTTTATGGATGGCTATAGTAAACTTTATTCTTGACATTAGCTGAAGCTAAGAGCTTCAGATGTCAGGTATGAAATCTGTAACACACTTTGATTTGAATATTGGGGTGCTTTGATAAGCAAAAGGGGTTGGATTTAGCGACGTGTACTGTGTTTCAGTGTCAGATTTTTGTAATATGGTTTACCAGTTATGTCGATTTCATACATGTACGAATGACCGATCTTGTATACATACTGTAATGTTTGATGTGATTCTTTGTGTGTCATGTTTTCTGATGTTCAAGCCAGTCAGTGCAAAAGGGAGGTCTAGGGTGAATTGTGTTCAATATTCGTTTTATGAGGCAAGGTTGCCTCAAAGGGAGGCTATGAAGTATATTGAAATCACAATTACAGACTAAATATGTTTAAATAAACTAAAGTGGATCTTTGTTCTCTGAGTGGGAGAACAAACTTGTCCGAACAGGATGCCTGGACAGCAACAGGGGGTCCTGTATGCTAAGTGGATCTATAGCTGGCTGATAGCAGCTGCGGCTGCAGGCAAACATCTATTTTGGACATGCACGGACCACTTTAGACTACAGTGGGGGTTAGGGACCACCTTTTGGTCATGTCTCTTTGATCTCTTTGTTCTAACCTGTATAAAGACCTACCAAAAATGTAACTGTGTGTGTTAGGCCAGAAGCCGTGAGGCTGGCTGGGTCCATGCAGGGGCTCCGGCCTCTGCATGGTTGTGATCTGCTGTACTCTACTCAATCTACAATAAAATGGACTTGGAAACTTCCATCTGCCTGTCGGTCGTCCGTCTTATTCTCCGTATCTTTGCCTGAGTATTTACGTATGTTCATGGGCTATATAGTATTTATACTTTTAGCACATTTACTTCAAAGCAACTCAGTTTATAGGCATGTACGGGTGCTAGTTTTCAAGTTACAGCCCTCTCAAAAAAAAGTGAAATCAAGCTATTTGACTGAGAAAATGACTTTTTGGCCCTGTCGTCCCAAACCGCCCCAGGACTTCTCACGTGGCACAAAGTGGTCCCACTAAGAAGCAACTCAGTTTATAGGCATGTACGGGTGCTAGTTTTCAAGTTACAGCCCTCTAAAAAAAAGTGAAATCAAGCTATTTGACTGAGAAAATGACTTTTTGGCCCTGTCGTCCCAAACCGCCCCAGGACTTCTCACGTGGCACAAAGTGGTCCCACTAAGAAGCAACTCAGTTTATAGGCATGTACGGGTGCTAGTTTTCAAGTTACAGCCCTCTCAAAAAAAAGTGAAATCAAGCTATTTGACTGAGAAAATTACTTTTTGGCCCTGTCGTCCCAAACCGCCCCAGGACTTCTCACGTGGCACAAAGTGGTCCCACTAAGAAGCAACTCAGTTTATAGGCATGTACGGGTGCTAGTTTTCAAGTTACAGCCCTCTCAAAAAAAAAAGTGAAATCAAGCTATTTGACTGAGAAAATGACTTTTTGGCCCTGTCGTCCCAAACCGCCCCAGGACTTCTCACGTGGCACAAAGTGGTCCCACTAAGAAGCAACTCAGTTTATAGGCATGTACGGGTGCTAGTTTTCAAGTTACAGCCCTCTCAAAAAAAAAGTGAAATCAAGCTATTTGACTGAGAAAGTGACTTTTTGGCCCTGTCGTCCCAAACCGCCCCAGGACTTCTCACGTGGCACAAAGTGGTCCCACTAAGAAGCAACTCAGTTTATAGGCATGTACGGGTGCTAGTTTTCAAGTTACAGCCCTCTCAAAAAAAAAGTGAAATCAAGCTATTTGACTGAGAAAATGACTTTTTGGCCCTGTCGTCCCAAACCGCCCCAGGACTTCTCACGTGGCACAAAGTGGTCCCACTAAGAAGCAACTCAGTTTATAGGCATGTACGGGTGCTAGTTTTCAAGTTACAGCCCTCTCAAAAAAAAGTGAAATCAAGCTATTTGACTGAGAAAATGACTTTTTGGCCCTGTCGTCCCAAACCGCCCCAGGACTTCTCACGTGGCACAAAGTGGTCCCACTAAGAAGCAACTCAGTTTATAGGCATGTACGGGTGCTAGTTTTCAAGTTACAGCCCTCTAAAAAAAAAAGTGAAATCAAGCTATTTGACTGAGAAAATGACTTTTTGGCCCTGTCGTCCCAAACCGCCCCAGGACTTCTCACGTGGCACAAAGTGGTCCCACTAAGAAGCAACTCAGTTTATACACTGTAACCAATTGGTGTAATTTCTACAATAAAAATGTACAGTAACTTATTGTTGGGTTATTTTACAATGTTTAACTGTATTTTGCAATGCATTATGGGAAAAAAATCATTACAGAAACTTATTGCATTTTCCCACAGTAACATATTGTAAAGATTACAGTCAGTTGTGTTCTTATTGTAAAACGTAGCTTTACAACCGATTTCTGTAATTTCTACAATAGATGTACAGTAACCTATTGTTGTGTCATTTTACAATATTTAAATGTAATTGCAATACATGTATGCATTGTATAACCAAAGACAAATTAGTTTGCGGCCTCCGCTTCTAAAACTCTATAAAATATTCAAAAAAAATCCTGTCTTTCCAAACAAGACTATTTCTGAATGTTTGAAGCATGCCGAATCCATTGAAAGTAGTCTTGTAGCTCTACGGCACTTCTAAATTGCCATCAAATCAAAAGAGACACGTTTTTTCAGCCCCAAAAGCTTTTCTTTTTCTTTTTTTTTTCAAAAACCACTTATTCTGACTCACATTTTCACGCTGGATTTAATGGAATTGGTCCCGTTGAAAAAAGATGTTTCGTGATTTGTCTAGCCTCTTTAAGGCTTCTAAGTCAAAAACCATTGGATATTAGGGCCCCATCTTTTAGTATGTTATATAGCTTGTCAGGACAAACAATCTGATATGTGGTTCTCCACACACGGTCATGTGGTTACCGTGTGGTTCAGAAAACTATGTTTATACTTTGACGCGCGATAGCTCCTCCCACAAAGGACAAAAATGGGCGTGCCTTGCATCCACGCATAGCTATCGATGAGACGAACGCGCCAATATGTGTCTCCCCGCGCACGGATGTGTGGTTCTCAAATTTTGGATTAGCATTTCACTAGTCAATGCACTATAGAATTCACCATGTCTATAAGGCTTGTGGATTACAGGTCAAGAGTTGGAGAACTCTTGCTACGGGTGTCGCACGAGAATGGTGGACCTATCGGAGCGTAGATCTCGGAAAGCTGAACGCGCCCATGTCAATTACTTGGCTGACGGACCTATCGTTCTCGAGCTATCGCGCGTTGAAAACTAACCAATTAACTAGCCAATTAAGAGAACCGTAAGTCTGTGTGCCAGGAAACACATATCAACGTGTTCAGCTCGTCGTGCTGAGTCCGAAAATGTTCTTGTTTTTTTCCAGACGATTTCTGGGGGCTGGGGACAGGAAGTAAGCAATCCCTACTGTACTGTAGGTCCCTACTATACTGTACTGTACTGCAGGTCCCTATTGTACTGTAGATCCCTACTGTACTGTACTGCAGGTCCCTACTGTACTGTAGATCCCTACTGTACTGTACTGCAGGTCCCTACTGTACTGTAGATCCCTACTGTACTGTACTGTAGATCCCTACTGTACTGTACTGTACTGCAGGTCCCTACTGTACTGTAGATCCCTACTGTACTGTACTGTACTGCAGGTCCCTACTGTACTGTACTGCACTGCAGGTCCCTACTGTACTGTAGGTCCCTACTGTACTGCACTGCAGGTCCCTACTGTACTGTAGATCCCTACTGTACTGCACTGCAGGTCCCTACTGCACTGCAGGTCCCTACTGTACTGTAGGTCCCTACTGTACTGTACTGCAGGTCCCTACTGTACTGTACTGTACTGTAGGTCCCTACTGTACTGTAGATCCCTACTGTACTGTACTGTAGGTCCCTACTGTACTGTACTGCAGGTCCCTACTGTACTGTACTGCAGGTCCCTACTGTACTGTAGATCCCTACTGTACTGTACTGTAGGTACCTACTGTACTGTAGGAAGGATTCCAGAAGACCTTTAGACTAAAGGCCTATTCATAGTCTGGATTTACGGTGGTGAGGTGACCACCGCTCTGGTGGTGAGCTGACCACCGGAGCTGAAATAACGTTGAGCGGTGGTGAGTAAAAACAGAGAGAAGGGCTGGAGCGGTGGCGGTGGTTTGCTCTTCACCGCGGCTCAGTGACGTCATGTTGTAGTTCGGTGGTCACCTCACCACCGAAAATCCAGACTATGTATGAGCCTTTAGATGACCCCTGGTTAGGGTTCAGCTTGGTTGTCATAAAACGGACAACAGATTCTAGATTAATGTGTCACCCTGAATCCAAGGGTAGGCCTTATATCCTTCCTCACACACAGACATATCTAAATACTGAATCAAGCAATTTAAAAACTATATCTGGGGTGAAACACAAAAGCCTGATTTGATGTTAAAATTAACCCAAACATTGAATTTGAAATTCCCCTTAAATTGTTGAATGTGTAAGCATATTCTGTATACTTTAAATCATTTTCAAAATATATACAGTATAGGCCTATATGTTTTACATTTGGCCAAAATAGCCCCCCGGCCCATTCTGTGTTGCCTGGCTAGAACTGGAGGTCTGAAAAAATCAATAAAATTATAAAGTAGGCCTACATCATTGTGATGTCACTGAGATGTACTTCATAACAACTGTAAGGTATATTAATGACATAGTAAAATGTTGAAAATGAGTGGCATTCCCCTTTAAGTGCCCACATTTCCTAGAAATGCCTACACTCTCTAGACTATTTCACTGTAGGTCCTACATTGAAATAATGTAGTGAACTACTTTCATTGTAGTTCCTTCATTGAATTACTGCATCAAGAGATGACGTTGCATCCGGTTGCATCACACACAAGGCGGAGCTTATTCATTTTGAACAGAGAGAAGGCGCAAAACGTCTGTGCAACTGTGTGTGCTGGGCTGCTGCCTGCTGCTCTCCTGGGATTACAGTGTGTTTACAAACCACTGGGTGCTTTTCGTGCTCTACTGACAAGTTGGTAAGTTGAATTAGTTTATGGAGTTAAAATGTCATATCCAACGTGTTGTTGACCGTGACTGTTGTTATTCTTGTACCACTGATCAACAAGCTCACGGCACGTTTTTGCGCGACGCATTGTGCGTGTAGTTTATCATATCCAAGTGTTGTTGACCGTGACTGTTGTTATTCTTGTACCACTGATCAACAAGCTCACGACACGTTTTGGCGCGACGCATTGTGCGTGTAGTTTATCATATCCAACGCATTGTGCGTGTAGTTTATCATTATCCAACGTGTTGTTGACCGTGACTGTTGTTATTCTTGTACCACTGATCAACAAGCTCACGACACGTTTTGGCGCGACGCATTGTGCGTGTAGTTTGGCTTTTTGGCCAGTCTCCAAACAATGTGCTTATTGTCAACAAAGTCACGTATCCAACTAATTTTAAACTGAGTCGATTGGACTTTCCATTCCAGAGATAATATCCAAAAACCACCATTAAAATTCGCCTATTTCCCGTTTTTTCTTGCTTCTTTTTTTTGGGGGGGGGGGGGGTGTTGTCCCAGTCATAAAATACTGTCATTTTAGTATTTCAAATGAAAGCGATGTACTGTAGCTCTACTTAACTACAGTATCATCACTGTTAACCACTTTCACAAGTTTATTTAATGAAATAAGCCATTTGTGTTGAATGTGGGCCAAATCATGAATGATATTTTAGGCTAGAAATTGAACATGTGCTCAGCTATCTTTAATATGAACCCATTAAATGTACATTAGTTTGTTTCTTGTTTGTGTTGAATGTGCAATTAGCACACACTTATTCATAACAGAGAAACTGTAATATTAATCTCCATGTAGTGAATGATTGGCAGGTATTTTGTTTTGACTGCAATTATTTTATCTGTGAATAATGTACCTACAGTATAGTTAAGTTATATAGTAAATTAACATTGCAGATTTTTGTGTGCAATCAGATTGGTTAAGCCATATCTTTGTTTGTATTGTTTTGCAGAGAGTAACTAAAAAGCAGGTAATGCACAACATAATAATGTTTCTACTATTACAGATGCTGACAGAAAAGACCTGGCTGGCAGTGACTAGTGAGCAGTGATCATCAGTGCCAAGACCTGACACGAGAAGAAGAGTGAAAATACCTATTTTTCAGGTGAAACCAGAGCCCAGAAATGTATCTCTGTAAACGTTGTGACTATGAGAGTAAAAGTATAGCAGGTTTTACACGTCATATGAGACTTCACAGTAATGACCCAAACTGCCCTTTTACCTGTGGTGTTCCTGATTGTACCCGTGCATTCAAAAAATTTGCAGCCTTCAAGTCTCACCTATACAGAGATCATAAGCAATCCCACCGTGCTACAGTGCTACAGACCAAAATATAGGCACAACACTGATTTGTCAGATTGAATTTTGTCAAATCACATTTACAAAGCTTAAGGATTTCCTTAATCATTTGAAAGGCCATATACAAGAGGGCAGGAAAATAACATGTCCTTTTAGGGGTTGTAAGGGAACATTTGGTGTGAAATCCACATTTGCATCTCATATTTCGAGAACACACAAAAACTGTTTTTTGAAGGTATGCTGTTTGAAGGTACGCCACTCATAATCCACATTACCAGTCCAATTCACTGCATCTAGCAGCTTCACACTTTCCATCATGACGACTCATGACCACTCCTGGTACCATGTAATGTTTCTCTCTATCAATGAAGAAACTTGGGTTCTCTCAAAGTCACTTCATTTGGACTGGTAGAGTTGCATCATACAGGTCATACATTCATCTATCTAAGATCTGGAAATGTTTGTAAGTGTGGTCTAGTATCTATAGCTGTAGCACATAGCACAAACATATCACAACTTGGCTGCCACATGATTTTGAGTTTTTTTTTTTTTTTTTTACATCATTAAATATCCATAGACATGACTAGCGCTCCATCAAAATCGGGACCCCAATATTATTATTGTTTTGGTATTCATTTTACTTTTATTTGTACTTTTAGTAGTCGTTTCTTTTCTTACTCTTCATACCATTTTATGCAAAATGTGTGGGTTGGTTGTAAAAAAGATGATATCACTCTTGTACACCTGTAAACTGTACTCCTCAACTGTTGAGGTCGGGTGCAATGACTAAATATTTGTAATTTGTGTTTCTGTCGTTTAGGTGTTGGCAACAGCAGCAGATGTGGAAAGGACATTGAAGCTTCCCGACACACCACGTCTAATTATCTTAGGTAGTGTATACACTTTTAAAAGCATTGCAGATAAATATGGAGGTCATGTTTTACAGTCTAATTGTATGTGGAAAGCAGCAGAAATACTGTTAAAATGCAAACCATGTGTCTATGTTTAGGTGAAGTTCTTACATCTACCCAATGGATGCTGAGCATGGAGGGTCGGGTCGTTGTGGCTCCACAAACGAACTTCCTGGCTGGAATTGCAACTTTATTTTCTGCTTATTACAATTTCAACCTGGTGTACCAAGAGCACACCTGTTACACCCTGGAATTCATCCAAAGGTAACTTTCAGCTTGAAGTAGAACTATCTTGTGTAACTCGGAAGATGTGCTCTCTTGTAGAGCTCTGTGAGTGCACATTTTTCATAAAGTGTGTGTGTGATTTGTAATTGCAGGTGTTTCGTTGGGATCAACCCAACCATTGGCAGTGGCACCAAAACAACGAAGCTGCTCAGCCAGAAAAGTGGGAAGGTGAGGGAGAAGAGGAACAATTCTGTCTGTCCTCCTGTCTCCTCCCTCCTGAAGCGATTGCAGGACTTCACTTGGCTTTAAGTGTAAGTCATTGTGCAAAGAATTTGGACCATTCTCTCCCCACTATATGAATCTTAATATGTTGCTTTGCTATCTTATGTCATATTTTATACATATAAAGCAGTAGTGTTGTATTATTTGTTTTTAGATCTCTATCCCAGGCTGATTTTATGAGTTCAGAAGTGGGGGGGGGAAAGTGGTCCAGAATGTTTTTAAGAACATTTTGATTAGCTGACCTTCATAGTCAACCGAAACATTTTTCTTAAAATACTTCTTTAGTAAGCAGTGTTGGGCAGTAACAAGTTACTAATATATTACTGTAATATTATCACTTTACCCAGTAATGAGTACTGTATTACTCTGCCAAAACAATAATATACCATTATTACTTTGAAAAAAAATGGCACATATTAGGATTTGTTGGCCTTACCGTTTGAAAACATTTCATTTAAAAGGTCAAGAGAGATTGCTGCTTTATAGCCTTTTTGGCTGATTGGTGACTCTTCTTATTATTATTCAAAACAATTTGATTCAGTTCCAACAAAAGCTGACTAAACGGATTGTGTTGTACGATCCCTTTTTTGGGGGTGGGGGGACAAAAGTAATATAAGATATTACTTGATTCCAAGTATAATATTGCCTAACACTGTTAGTAAGTTAATAGGGTGTGCAGCCAGGACCACTTATTTTCTTCTTTGGATGTCATCTCTTGTGCCAACTGTATGTCCTTTATAAGTAGACCGTGTGCAAAACCTTGGGCATTGTGCAGAAAAGGGAAAGTCAACTAAGGATCACAGGGCAGTTTATGGTTGTCACTACTCCCAAGGCCATTTTATTGCCCCTCACCTCTCCACACCTGTCATCTTCTGTCCACACGTTTCATTGTCACCTGCCCCACAAATTCACACAACTGTCCACAAACCTCAGCCCTGTAGATACCTGAAATAGTAGCAAATACTTATATTGTTCTTTTTTTCCCTTGCCCTGTTAGATGTTGTTGAGTTCCAACGATGAGTTCCATGGATACCTGCTGGTTTTGACCTCCTGCCTGATTTGACTTGACATCTGCCATCTCCTTAACGGACTTGTTTGCCTTGCCCTTGTGAGTTTTTAAAGAGTCTACCTCAATTTGTTTGGTTCCACGCCTTTTCCAGGCATTTTTTGTTTTCCAGGCCTGTTTCCCCTTTTTGGACTTTTTTGCACTTTTATCTCTGCAGGGATTTGAATTTCTCTGTTTATTTTTGTCAGGTTTGCACTTTGACCTCTGCAGAGACTTTAATGTTGGATTATATTTAGTCAGATCAAATTGGCTTTGCACGGTGTTCTGACACTTACATGGTTCTGCAATGTTGTACATTTTCTTCTTGTCAGGGAACAAAATGTTTTATTTTTTATTTTTATTAAATGTTTTTCAGCTACGTAGTCTGGCTAGTAGTGGGTGACCTAGATTGTGGGTGCCAGTCCACAAGCAGTGGCAGTGGCTAACGGCACTGTCAATGCTGTGTCTGGATCTAGATCAGCTGCTGCTGGCTTGATTATTGGCTCTGACGGTTCAAGTTTTAAATCGGTGAGGCATTTAAGGATTGACATTTGAGAGAAGTGTTGTCCACTGATCACATCCATAGGGTTTCTCGCCAGTGTGAATTCTCTGGTGTGTTTTAAGTCTAGACATTGTAGGGAAGTTTACCACACTGATCACAGCAGTGGCATTTTTGTTTAGCCAAGCTTCTTTGTTCATTCACCTCTGGTAGAACAGGGAAACTAGACTGAGATGCAACACTGAATTGGAAACGATGACAAATTACATATTGTTTGGAGGTACATCATGGATGTAAAACAACATAAAAAAATGTGTACATTATCGTACATTATATGTACGTTATCATCTTGTCGGGGAACAAGATTATTATAATTTTTTCATGTTTTAAACCTTTAAATATAAGTGGTTCTCAAACCTTTCTGGGTCAGGGCCCCCTCAAATTTGTTAAGATTTTTCAAATTATCCATAAAAACCTAGTGTTTTGCCAATTACTGGTACGTGGCCTGACCGCCCATCAGTGGGACCAGGCCCAAAGGTTCAGAATCGCTGTTTTTCAAGTATGCACTTTTCTCTGGAGAGAGTCTTAATGTTTTTAGGGGATAAAAAAAATTGGGAGGTATGACCTTGTGATTTTTGCCTTGCCCTTGTGAGTTTTTAATGAGTCTACCTCGATTTGTTTGGTTCCACGCATTTTCCAGGCCTTTTTTGTTTTCCAGGCCTGTTTCCCCTTTTAGGACATTGAAAGTTTGCACTTTTATCTCTGCAGGGATTTGAATTTCTGTTTATTTTTGTCAGGTTTGCACTTTGACCTCTGCAGAGACTTTAATGTTGGATTATATTTAGTCAGATCAAATTGGCTTTGCACGGTGTTCTGACACTTACATGGTTCTGCAATGTTGTACAAGATTTTTTTTTCTTTTTTTTTTCATGTTTTAAACCTAATGCTTTAAATATAAGTGGTTCTCAAACCTTTCTGGGTCAGGGCCCCCTCAAATTTGTTAAGATTTTTCAAATTATTATCAATACAATCCTAGTGTTTTGCCAATTACCGGTACGTGGCCACGTACCGGTAATTGGCAAAACATCAGTAACCGCCCATCAGTGGGACCAGGCCCAAAGGTTCAGAATCGCTGTTTTTAAATGTTTTTAAAGTTTGCACTTTTCTCTGGAGAGTCTTAATATTGTTTGTTTTAGGGGATGGAAAAAAATGGGAGATGTGACCTTGTTGTAATGTAAAGTTTTAATAAATGTTTTATTGCATATCAGACTCTGGGTTTTATGTAATGGTTGAAGAGAATTTAATGCAATGTTGATAAATTGGATCAAACACTAATTGCATGTAAAATAACCTGTAAAAAACTTTCTACAGCAACATACTGTGTTCAAGTATTTACAGTTATTTATTGGCAACAAAAGTTGCCAGTAAATAGCTGTAATTTAAAAAAATACAATATAATGTTGTAAATTGGTTTACAATTATTTATTGGAAAAGGTTGCCAGTAAATAGCTGTAATTTCAAAGAATACAATATAATGTTGTAAATTGGTTTACAATTGATTGCTGTTGTTTTACAATAACCAAAAGTAATGCATATACAGTAACAAACTGTAAAAAGGGTATACAGTAGTTTACTGTAATATTTCTTTACAGTTAAAACCTGTAAACATGTATACAGTACTTTACTGTAATTGTTTTTTACAGTAACTATAAGTAATTCTACACTACTTTATTGGCAACTTTTTTGCCATTAACTAACTGTAATTTCTACATCCTATTCGTTACAGTGTAGGCATGTACGGGTGCTAGTTTTCAAGTTACAGCCCTCTCAAAAAAAAAGTGAAATCAAGCTATTTGACTGAGAAAATGACTTTTTGGCCCTGTCGTCCCAAACCGCCCCAGGACTTCTCACGTGGCACAAAGTGGTCCCACTAAGAAGCAACTCAGTTTATAGGCATGTACGGGTGCTAGTTTTCAAGTTACAGCCCTCTCAAAAAAAAAGTGAAATCAAGCTATTTGACTGAGAAAGTGACTTTTTGGCCCTGTCGTCCCAAACCGCCCCAGGACTTCTCACGTGGCACAAAGTGGTCCCACTAAGAAGCAACTCAGTTTATAGGCATGTACGGGTGCTAGTTTTCAAGTTACAGCCCTCTCAAAAAAAAAGTGAAATCAAGCTATTTGACTGAGAAAATGACTTTTTGGCCCTGTCGTCCCAAACCGCCCCAGGACTTCTCACGTGGCACAAAGTGGTCCCACTAAGAAGCAACTCAGTTTATAGGCATGTACGGGTGCTAGTTTTCAAGTTACAGCCCTCTAAAAAAAAAAGTTAAATCAAGCTATTTGACTGAGAAAATGACTTTTTGGCCCTGTCGTCCCAAACCGCCCCAGGACTTCTCACGTGGCACAAAGTGGTCCCACTAAGAAGCAACTCAGTTTATAGGCATGTACGGGTGCTAGTTTTCAAGTTACAGCCCTCTCAAAAAAAAAGTGAAATCAAGCTATTTGACTGAGAAAGTGACTTTTTGGCCCTGTCGTCCCAAACCGCCCCAGGACTTCTCACGTGGCACAAAGTGGTCCCACTAAGAAGCAACTCAGTTTATAGGCATGTACGGGTGCTAGTTTTCAAGTTACAGCCCTCTCAAAAAAAAAGTGAAATCAAGCTATTTGACTGAGAAAATGACTTTTTGGCCCTGTCGTCCCAAACCGCCCCAGGACTTCTCACGTGGCACAAAGTGGTCCCACTAAGAAGCAACTCAGTTTATAGGCATGTACGGGTGCTAGTTTTCAAGTTACAGCCCTCTCAAAAAAAAGTGAAATCAAGCTATTTGACTGAGAAAATTACTTTTTGGCCCTGTCGTCCCAAACCGCCCCAGGACTTCTCACGTGGCACAAAGTGGTCCCACTAAGAAGCAACTCAGTTTATAGGCATGTACGGGTGCTAGTTTTCAAGTTACAGCCCTCTCAAAAAAAAAGTGAAATCAAGCTATTTGACTGAGAAAATGACTTTTTGGCCCTGTCGTCCCAAACCGCCCCAGGACTTCTCACGTGGCACAAAGTGGTCCCACTAAGAAGCAACTCAGTTTATAGGCATGTACGGGTGCTAGTTTTCAAGTTACAGCCCTCTCAAAAAAAAAGTGAAATCAAGCTATTTGACTGAGAAAATGACTTTTTGGCCCTGTCGTCCCAAACCGCCCCAGGACTTCTCACGTGGCACAAAGTGGTCCCACTAAGAAGCAACTCAGTTTATAGGCATGTACGGGTGCTAGTTTTCAAGTTACAGCCCTCTCAAAAAAAAAGTGAAATCAAGCTATTTGACTGAGAAAATGACTTTTTGGCCCTGTCGTCCCAAACCGCCCCAGGACTTCTCACGTGGCACAAAGTGGTCCCACTAAGAAGCAACTCAGTTTATAGGCATGTACGGGTGCTAGTTTTCAAGTTACAGCCCTCTAAAAAAAAAAGTTAAATCAAGCTATTAGACTGAGAAAATGACTTTTTAGCCCTGTCGTCCCAAACCGCCCCAGGACTTCTCACGTGGCACAAAGTGGTCCCACTAAGAAGCAACTCAGTTTATAGGCATGTACGGGTGCTAGTTTTCAAGTTACAGCCCTCTCAAAAAAAAAGTGAAATCAAGCTATTTGACTGAGAAAGTGACTTTTTGGCCCTGTCGTCCCAAACCGCCCCAGGACTTCTCACGTGGCACAAAGTGGTCCCACTAAGAAGCAACTCAGTTTATAGGCATGTACGGGTGCTAGTTTTCAAGTTACAGCCCTCTCAAAAAAAAGTGAAATCAAGCTATTTGACTGAGAAAATGACTTTTTGGCCCTGTCGTCCCAAACCGCCCCAGGACTTCTCACGTGGCACAAAGTGGTCCCACTAAGAAGCAACTCAGTTTATAGGCATGTACGGGTGCTAGTTTTCAAGTTACAGCCCTCTCAAAAAAAAAGTGAAATCAAGCTATTTGACTGAGAAAATGACTTTTTGGCCCTGTCGTCCCAAACCGCCCCAGGACTTCTCACGTGGCACAAAGTGGTCCCACTAAGAAGCAACTCAGTTTATAGGCATGTACGGGTGCTAGTTTTCAAGTTACAGCCCTCTAAAAAAAAAAGTGAAATCAAGCTATTTGACTGAGAAAATGACTTTTTGGCCCTGTCGTCCCAAACCGCCCCAGGACTTCTCACGTGGCACAAAGTGGTCCCACTAAGAAGCAACTCAGTTTATAGGCATGTACGGGTGCTAGTTTTCAAGTTACAGCCCTCTAAAAAAAAAGTGAAATCAAGCTATTTGACTGAGAAAATGACTTTTTGGCCCTGTCGTCCCAAACCGCCCCAGGACTTCTCACGTGGCACAAAGTGGTCCCACTAAGAAGCAACTCAGTTTATAGGCATGTACGGGTGCTAGTTTTCAAGTTACAGCCCTCTCAAAAAAAAGTGAAATCAAGCTATTTGACTGAGAAAATGACTTTTTGGCCCTGTCGTCCCAAACCGCCCCAGGACTTCTCACGTGGCACAAAGTGGTCCCACTAAGAAGCAACTCAGTTTATAGGCATGTACGGGTGCTAGTTTTCAAGTTACAGCCCTCTCAAAAAAAAAGTGAAATCAAGCTATTTGACTGAGAAAATGACTTTTTGGCCCTGTCGTCCCAAACCGCCCCAGGACTTCTCACGTGGCACAAAGTGGTCCCACTAAGAAGCAACTCAGTTTATAGGCATGTACGGGTGCTAGTTTTCAAGTTACAGCCCTCTAAAAAAAAAAGTGAAATCAAGCTATTTGACTGAGAAAATGACTTTTTGGCCCTGTCGTCCCAAACCGCCCCAGGACTTCTCACGTGGCACAAAGTGGTCCCACTAAGAAGCAACTCA
This sequence comes from Protomyctophum parallelum, assembly GCF_964188405.1. Classification (NCBI taxonomy): domain Eukaryota; kingdom Metazoa; phylum Chordata; class Actinopteri; order Myctophiformes; family Myctophidae; genus Protomyctophum; species Protomyctophum parallelum. The sequence continues at coordinate 55,313,901 of NC_139705.1, read as the reverse complement.
GTTTATAGGCATGTACGGGTGCTAGTTTTCAAGTTACAGCCCTCTAAAAAAAAAGTGAAATCAAGCTATTTGACTGAGAAAATGACTTTTTGGCCCTGTCGTCCCAAACCGCCCCAGGACTTCTCACGTGGCACAAAGTGGTCCCACTAAGAAGCAACTCAGTTTATAGGCATGTACGGGTGCTAGTTTTCAAGTTACAGCCCTCTCAAAAAAAAGTGAAATCAAGCTATTTGACTGAGAAAATGACTTTTTGGCCCTGTCGTCCCAAACCGCCCCAGGACTTCTCACGTGGCACAAAGTGGTCCCACTAAGAAGCAACTCAGTTTATAGGCATGTACGGGTGCTAGTTTTCAAGTTACAGCCCTCTCAAAAAAAAAGTGAAATCAAGCTATTTGACTGAGAAAATTACTTTTTGGCCCTGTCGTCCCAAACCGCCCCAGGACTTCTCACGTGGCACAAAGTGGTCCCACTAAGAAGCAACTCAGTTTATAGGCATGTACGGGTGCTAGTTTTCAAGTTACAGCCCTCTCAAAAAAAAGTGAAATCAAGCTATTTGACTGAGAAAGTGACTTTTTGGCCCTGTCGTCCCAAACCGCCCCAGGACTTCTCACGTGGCACAAAGTGGTCCCACTAAGAAGCAACTCAGTTTATAGGCATGTACGGGTGCTAGTTTTCAAGTTACAGCCCTCTCAAAAAAAAAGTGAAATCAAGCTATTTGACTGAGAAAATGACTTTTTGGCCCTGTCGTCCCAAACCGCCCCAGGACTTCTCACGTGGCACAAAGTGGTCCCACTAAGAAGCAACTCAGTTTATAGGCATGTACGGGTGCTAGTTTTCAAGTTACAGCCCTCTCAAAAAAAAAGTGAAATCAAGCTATTTGACTGAGAAAATGACTTTTTGGCCCTGTCGTCCCAAACCGCCCCAGGACTTCTCACGTGGCACAAAGTGGTCCCACTAAGAAGCAACTCAGTTTATAGGCATGTACGGGTGCTAGTTTTCAAGTTACAGCCCTCTCAAAAAAAAGTGAAATCAAGCTATTTGACTGAGAAAATGACTTTTTGGCCCTGTCGTCCCAAACCGCCCCAGGACTTCTCACGTGGCACAAAGTGGTCCCACTAAGAAGCAACTCAGTTTATAGGCATGTACGGGTGCTAGTTTTCAAGTTACAGCCCTCTCAAAAAAAAGTGAAATCAAGCTATTTGACTGAGAAAATGACTTTTTGGCCCTGTCGTCCCAAACCGCCCCAGGACTTCTCACGTGGCACAAAGTGGTCCCACTAAGAAGCAACTCAGTTTATAGGCATGTACGGGTGCTAGTTTTCAAGTTACAGCCCTCTCAAAAAAAAGTGAAATCAAGCTATTTGACTGAGAAAATAACTTTTTGGCCCTGTCGTCCCAAACCGCCCCAGGACTTCTCACGTGGCACAAAGTGGTCCCACTAAGAAGCAACTCAGTTTATAGGCATGTACGGGTGCTAGTTTTCAAGTTACAGCCCTCTCAAAAAAAAGTGAAATCAAGCTATTTGACTGAGAAAATGACTTTTTGGCCCTGTCGTCCCAAACCGCCCCAGGACTTCTCACGTGGCACAAAGTGGTCCCACTAAGAAGCAACTCAGTTTATAGGCATGTACGGGTGCTAGTTTTCAAGTTACAGCCCTCTCAAAAAAAAAGTGAAATCAAGCTATTTGACTGAGAAAATTACTTTTTGGCCCTGTCGTCCCAAACCGCCCCAGGACTTCTCACGTGGCACAAAGTGGTCCCACTAAGAAGCAACTCAGTTTATAGGCATGTACGGGTGCTAGTTTTCAAGTTACAGCCCTCTCAAAAAAAAAGTGAAATCAAGCTATTTGACTGAGAAAGTGACTTTTTGGCCCTGTCGTCCCAAACCGCCCCAGGACTTCTCACGTGGCACAAAGTGGTCCCACTAAGAAGCAACTCAGTTTATAGGCATGTACGGGTGCTAGTTTTCAAGTTACAGCCCTCTCAAAAAAAAAGTGAAATCAAGCTATTTGACTGAGAAAATGACTTTTTGGCCCTGTCGTCCCAAACCGCCCCAGGACTTCTCACGTGGCACAAAGTGGTCCCACTAAGAAGCAACTCAGTTTATAGGCATGTACGGGTGCTAGTTTTCAAGTTACAGCCCTCTAAAAAAAAAAGTTAAATCAAGCTATTTGACTGAGAAAATGACTTTTTGGCCCTGTCGTCCCAAACCGCCCCAGGACTTCTCACGTGGCACAAAGTGGTCCCACTAAGAAGCAACTCAGTTTATAGGCATGTACGGGTGCTAGTTTTCAAGTTACAGCCCTCTAAAAAAAAAAGTTAAATCAAGCTATTTGACTGAGAAAATGACTTTTTGGCCCTGTCGTCCCAAACCGCCCCAGGACTTCTCACGTGGCACAAAGTGGTCCCACTAAGAAGCAACTCAGTTAATAGGCATGTACGGGTGCTAGTTTTCAAGTTACAGCCCTCTCAAAAAAAAAGTGAAATCAAGCTATTTGACTGAGAAAGTGACTTTTTGGCCCTGTCGTCCCAAACCGCCCCAGGACTTCTCACGTGGCACAAAGTGGTCCCACTAAGAAGCAACTCAGTTTATAGGCATGTACGGGTGCTAGTTTTCAAGTTACAGCCCTCTCAAAAAAAAGTGAAATCAAGCTATTTGACTGAGAAAATGACTTTTTGGCCCTGTCGTCCCAAACCGCCCCAGGACTTCTCACGTGGCACAAAGTGGTCCCACTAAGAAGCAACTCAGTTTATAGGCATGTACGGGTGCTAGTTTTCAAGTTACAGCCCTCTAAAAAAAAAAGTGAAATCAAGCTATTTGACTGAGAAAATGACTTTTTGGCCCTGTCGTCCCAAACCGCCCCAGGACTTCTCACGTGGCACAAAGTGGTCCCACTAAGAAGCAACTCAGTTTATAGGCATGTACGGGTGCTAGTTTTCAAGTTACAGCCCTCTCAAAAAAAAAGTGAAATCAAGCTATTTGACTGAGAAAATGACTTTTTGGCCCTGTCGTCCCAAACCGCCCAGGACTTCTCACGTGGCACAAAGTGGTCCCACTAAGAAGCAACTCAGTTTATAGGCATGTACGGGTGCTAGTTTTCAAGTTACAGCCCTCTCAAAAAAAAAGTGAAATCAAGCTATTTGACTGAGAAAATGACTTTTTGGCCCTGTCGTCCCAAACCGCCCCAGGACTTCTCACGTGGCACAAAGTGGTCCCACTAAGAAGCAACTCAGTTTATAGGCATGTACGGGTGCTAGTTTTCAAGTTACAGCCCTCTCAAAAAAAAAGTGAAATCAAGCTATTTGACTGAGAAAATGACTTTTTGGCCCTGTCGTCCCAAACCGCCCCAGGACTTCTCACGTGGCACAAAGTGGTCCCACTAAGAAGCAACTCAGTTTATAGGCATGTACGGGTGCTAGTTTTCAAGTTACAGCCCTCTAAAAAAAAAGTTAAATCAAGCTATTAGACTGAGAAAATTACTTTTTAGCCCTGTCGTCCCAAACCGCCCCAGGACTTCTCACGTGGCACAAAGTGGTCCCACTAAGAAGCAACTCAGTTTATAGGCATGTACGGGTGCTAGTTTTCAAGTTACAGCCCTCTCAAAAAAAAAGTGAAATCAAGCTATTTGACTGAGAAAGTGACTTTTTGGCCCTGTCGTCCCAAACCGCCCCAGGACTTCTCACGTGGCACAAAGTGGTCCCACTAAGAAGCAACTCAGTTTATAGGCATGTACGGGTGCTAGTTTTCAAGTTACAGCCCTCTCAAAAAAAAAGTGAAATCAAGCTATTTGACTGAGAAAGTGACTTTTTGGCCCTGTCGTCCCAAACCGCCCCAGGACTTCTCACGTGGCACAAAGTGGTCCCACTAAGAAGCAACTCAGTTTATAGGCATGTACGGGTGCTAGTTTTCAAGTTACAGCCCTCTCAAAAAAAAAGTGAAATCAAGCTATTTGACTGAGAAAATGACTTTTTGGCCCTGTCGTCCCAAACCGCCCCAGGACTTCTCACGTGGCACAAAGTGGTCCCACTAAGAAGCAACTCAGTTTATAGGCATGTACGGGTGCTAGTTTTCAAGTTACAGCCCTCTAAAAAAAAAAGTTAAATCAAGCTATTTGACTGAGAAAATGACTTTTTGGCCCTGTCGTCCCAAACCGCCCCAGGACTTCTCACGTGGCACAAAGTGGTCCCACTAAGAAGCAACTCAGTTTATAGGCATGTACGGGTGCTAGTTTTCAAGTTACAGCCCTCTCAAAAAAAAAGTGAAATCAAGCTATTTGACTGAGAAAGTGACTTTTTGGCCCTGTCGTCCCAAACCGCCCCAGGACTTCTCACGTGGCACAAAGTGGTCCCACTAAGAAGCAACTCAGTTTATAGGCATGTACGGGTGCTAGTTTTCAAGTTACAGCCCTCTCAAAAAAAAGTGAAATCAAGCTATTTGACTGAGAAAATGACTTTTTGGCCCTGTCGTCCCAAACCGCCCCAGGACTTCTCACGTGGCACAAAGTGGTCCCACTAAGAAGCAACTCAGTTTATAGGCATGTACGGGTGCTAGTTTTCAAGTTACAGCCCTCTCAAAAAAAAAGTGAAATCAAGCTATTTGACTGAGAAAATGACTTTTTGGCCCTGTCGTCCCAAACCGCCCCAGGACTTCTCACGTGGCACAAAGTGGTCCCACTAAGAAGCAACTCAGTTTATAGGCATGTACGGATGCTAGTTTTCAAGTTACAGCCCTCTCAAAAAAAAAGTGAAATCAAGCTATTTGACTGAGAAAATGACTTTTTGGCCTTGTCGTCCCAAACCGCCCCAGGACTTCTCACGTGGCACAAAGTGGTCCCACTAAGAAGCAACTCAGTTTATAGGCATGTACGGGTGCTAGTTTTCAAGTTACAGCCCTCTCAAAAAAAAGTGAAATCAAGCTATTTGACTGAGAAAATGACTTTTTGGCCCTGTCGTCCCAAACCGCCCCAGGACTTCTCACGTGGCACAAAGTGGTCCCACTAAGAAGTAACTCAGTTTATAGGCATGTACGGGTGCTAGTTTTCAAGTTACAGCCCTCTCAAAAAAAAGTGAAATCAAGCTATTTGACTGAGAAAATGACTTTTTGGCCCTGTCGTCCCAAACCGCCCCAGGACTTCTCACGTGGCACAAAGTGGTCCCACTAAGAAGCAACTCAGTTTATAGGCATGTACGGGTGCTAGTTTTCAAGTTACAGCCCTCTAAAAAAAAAAGTTAAATCAAGCTATTAGACTGAGAAAATGACTTTTTAGCCCTGTCGTCCCAAACCGCCCCAGGACTTCTCACGTGGCACAAAGTGGTCCCACTAAGAAGCAACTCAGTTTATAGGCATGTACGGGTGCTAGTTTTCAAGTTACAGCCCTCTCAAAAAAAAAGTGAAATCAAGCTATTTGACTGAGAAAATGACTTTTTGGCCCTGTCGTCCCAAACCGCCCCAGGACTTCTCACGTGGCACAAAGTGGTCCCACTAAGAAGCAACTCAGTTTATAGGCATGTACGGGTGCTAGTTTTCAAGTTACAGCCCTCTCAAAAAAAAAGTGAAATCAAGCTATTTGACTGAGAAAATGACTTTTTGGCCCTGTCGTCCCAAACCGCCCAGGACTTCTCACGTGGCACAAAGTGGTCCCACTAAGAAGCAACTCAGTTTATAGGCATGTACGGGTGCTAGTTTTCAAGTTACAGCCCTCTCAAAAAAAAAGTGAAATCAAGCTATTTGACTGAGAAAATGACTTTTTGGCCCTGTCGTCCCAAACCGCCCCAGGACTTCTCACGTGGCACAAAGTGGTCCCACTAAGAAGCAACTCAGTTTATAGGCATGTACGGGTGCTAGTTTTCAAGTTACAGCCCTCTCAAAAAAAAAGTGAAATCAAGCTATTTGACTGAGAAAATGACTTTTTGGCCCTGTCGTCCCAAACCGCCCCAGGACTTCTCACGTGGCACAAAGTGGTCCCACTAAGAAGCAACTCAGTTTATAGGCATGTACGGGTGCTAGTTTTCAAGTTACAGCCCTCTAAAAAAAAAGTTAAATCAAGCTATTAGACTGAGAAAATTACTTTTTAGCCCTGTCGTCCCAAACCGCCCCAGGACTTCTCACGTGGCACAAAGTGGTCCCACTAAGAAGCAACTCAGTTTATAGGCATGTACGGGTGCTAGTTTTCAAGTTACAGCCCTCTAAAAAAAAAAGTGAAATCAAGCTATTTGACTGAGAAAGTGACTTTTTGGCCCTGTCGTCCCAAACCGCCCCAGGACTTCTCACGTGGCACAAAGTGGTCCCACTAAGAAGCAACTCAGTTTATAGGCATGTACGGGTGCTAGTTTTCAAGTTACAGCCCTCTCAAAAAAAAAGTGAAATCAAGCTATTTGACTGAGAAAGTGACTTTTTGGCCCTGTCGTCCCAAACCGCCCCAGGACTTCTCACGTGGCACAAAGTGGTCCCACTAAGAAGCAACTCAGTTTATAGGCATGTACGGGTGCTAGTTTTCAAGTTACAGCCCTCTCAAAAAAAAAGTGAAATCAAGCTATTTGACTGAGAAAATGACTTTTTGGCCCTGTCGTCCCAAACCGCCCCAGGACTTCTCACGTGGCACAAAGTGGTCCCACTAAGAAGCAACTCAGTTTATAGGCATGTACGGGTGCTAGTTTTCAAGTTACAGCCCTCTAAAAAAAAAAGTTAAATCAAGCTATTTGACTGAGAAAATGACTTTTTGGCCCTGTCGTCCCAAACCGCCCCAGGACTTCTCACGTGGCACAAAGTGGTCCCACTAAGAAGCAACTCAGTTTATAGGCATGTACGGGTGCTAGTTTTCAAGTTACAGCCCTCTCAAAAAAAAAGTGAAATCAAGCTATTTGACTGAGAAAGTGACTTTTTGGCCCTGTCGTCCCAAACCGCCCCAGGACTTCTCACGTGGCACAAAGTGGTCCCACTAAGAAGCAACTCAGTTTATAGGCATGTACGGGTGCTAGTTTTCAAGTTACAGCCCTCTCAAAAAAAAGTGAAATCAAGCTATTTGACTGAGAAAATGACTTTTTGGCCCTGTCGTCCCAAACCGCCCCAGGACTTCTCACGTGGCACAAAGTGGTCCCACTAAGAAGCAACTCAGTTTATAGGCATGTACGGGTGCTAGTTTTCAAGTTACAGCCCTCTCAAAAAAAAAGTGAAATCAAGCTATTTGACTGAGAAAATGACTTTTTGGCCCTGTCGTCCCAAACCGCCCCAGGACTTCTCACGTGGCACAAAGTGGTCCCACTAAGAAGCAACTCAGTTTATAGGCATGTACGGATGCTAGTTTTCAAGTTACAGCCCTCTCAAAAAAAAAGTGAAATCAAGCTATTTGACTGAGAAAATGACTTTTTGGCCCTGTCGTCCCAAACCGCCCCAGGACTTCTCACGTGGCACAAAGTGGTCCCACTAAGAAGCAACTCAGTTTATAGGCATGTACGGGTGCTAGTTTTCAAGTTACAGCCCTCTCAAAAAAAAGTGAAATCAAGCTATTTGACTGAGAAAATGACTTTTTGGCCCTGTCGTCCCAAACCGCCCCAGGACTTCTCACGTGGCACAAAGTGGTCCCACTAAGAAGTAACTCAGTTTATAGGCATGTACGGGTGCTAGTTTTCAAGTTACAGCCCTCTCAAAAAAAAGTGAAATCAAGCTATTTGACTGAGAAAATGACTTTTTGGCCCTGTCGTCCCAAACCGCCCCAGGACTTCTCACGTGGCACAAAGTGGTCCCACTAAGAAGCAACTCAGTTTATAGGCATGTACGGGTGCTAGTTTTCAAGTTACAGCCCTCTAAAAAAAAAAGTTAAATCAAGCTATTAGACTGAGAAAATGACTTTTTAGCCCTGTCGTCCCAAACCGCCCCAGGACTTCTCACGTGGCACAAAGTGGTCCCACTAAGAAGCAACTCAGTTTATAGGCATGTACGGGTGCTAGTTTTCAAGTTACAGCCCTCTAAAAAAAAAGTGAAATCAAGCTATTTGACTGAGAAAATGACTTTTTGGCCCTGTCGTCCCAAATCGCCCCAGGACTTCTCACGTGGCACAAAGTGGTCCCACTAAGAAGCAACTCAGTTTATAGGCATGTACGGGTGCTAGTTTTCAAGTTACAGCCCTCTCAAAAAAAAGTGAAATCAAGCTATTTGACTGAGAAAATGACTTTTTGGCCCTGTCGTCCCAAACCGCCCCAGGACTTCTCACGTGGCACAAAGTGGTCCCACTAAGAAGCAACTCAGTTTATAGGCATGTACGGGTGCTAGTTTTCAAGTTACAGCCCTCTCAAAAAAAAAGTTAAATCAAGCTATTTGACTGAGAAAATGACTTTTTGGCCCTGTCGTCCCAAACCGCCCCAGGACTTCTCACGTGGCACAAAGTGGTCCCACTAAGAAGCAACTCAGTTTATAGGCATGTACGGGTGCTAGTTTTCAAGTTACAGCCCTCTCAAAAAAAAAGTGAAATCAAGCTATTTGACTGAGAAAGTGACTTTTTGGCCCTGTCGTCCCAAACCGCCCCAGGACTTCTCACGTGGCACAAAGTGGTCCCACTAAGAAGCAACTCAGTTTATAGGCATGTACGGGTGCTAGTTTTCAAGTTACAGCCCTCTCAAAAAAAAGTGAAATCAAGCTATTTGACTGAGAAAATGACTTTTTGGCCCTGTCGTCCCAAACCGCCCCAGGACTTCTCACGTGGCACAAAGTGGTCCCACTAAGAAGCAACTCAGTTTATAGGCATGTACGGGTGCTAGTTTTCAAGTTACAGCCCTCTCAAAAAAAAAGTGAAATCAAGCTATTTGACTGAGAAAATGACTTTTTGGCCCTGTCGTCCCAAACCGCCCCAGGACTTCTCACGTGGCACAAAGTGGTCCCACTAAGAAGCAACTCAGTTTATAGGCATGTACGGATGCTAGTTTTCAAGTTACAGCCCTCTCAAAAAAAAAGTGAAATCAAGCTATTTGACTGAGAAAATGACTTTTTGGCCCTGTCGTCCCAAACCGCCCCAGGACTTCTCACGTGGCACAAAGTGGTCCCACTAAGAAGCAACTCAGTTTATAGGCATGTACGGGTGCTAGTTTTCAAGTTACAGCCCTCTCAAAAAAAAGTGAAATCAAGCTATTTGACTGAGAAAATGACTTTTTGGCCCTGTCGTCCCAAACCGCCCCAGGACTTCTCACGTGGCACAAAGTGGTCCCACTAAGAAGTAACTCAGTTTATAGGCATGTACGGGTGCTAGTTTTCAAGTTACAGCCCTCTCAAAAAAAAGTGAAATCAAGCTATTTGACTGAGAAAATGACTTTTTGGCCCTGTCGTCCCAAACCGCCCCAGGACTTCTCACGTGGCACAAAGTGGTCCCACTAAGAAGCAACTCAGTTTATAGGCATGTACGGGTGCTAGTTTTCAAGTTACAGCCCTCTAAAAAAAAAAGTTAAATCAAGCTATTAGACTGAGAAAATGACTTTTTAGCCCTGTCGTCCCAAACCGCCCCAGGACTTCTCACGTGGCACAAAGTGGTCCCACTAAGAAGCAACTCAGTTTATAGGCATGTACGGGTGCTAGTTTTCAAGTTACAGCCCTCTAAAAAAAAAAGTGAAATCAAGCTATTTGACTGAGAAAATGACTTTTTGGCCCTGTCGTCCCAAATCGCCCCAGGACTTCTCACGTGGCACAAAGTGGTCCCACTAAGAAGCAACTCAGTTTATAGGCATGTACGGGTGCTAGTTTTCAAGTTACAGCCCTCTCAAAAAAAAGTGAAATCAAGCTATTTGACTGAGAAAATGACTTTTTGGCCCTGTCGTCCCAAACCGCCCCAGGACTTCTCACGTGGCACAAAGTGGTCCCACTAAGAAGCAACTCAGTTTATAGGCATGTACGGGTGCTAGTTTTCAAGTTACAGCCCTCTCAAAAAAAAAGTTAAATCAAGCTATTTGACTGAGAAAATGACTTTTTGGCCCTGTCGTCCCAAACCGCCCCAGGACTTCTCACGTGGCACAAAGTGGTCCCACTAAGAAGCAACTCAGTTTATAGGCATGTACGGGTGCTAGTTTTCAAGTTACAGCCCTCTCAAAAAAAAAGTGAAATCAAGCTATTTGACTGAGAAAATGACTTTTTGGCCCTGTCGTCCCAAACCGCCCCAGGACTTCTCACGTGGCACAAAGTGGTCCCACTAAGAAGCAACTCAGTTTATAGGCATGTACGGGTGCTAGTTTTCAAGTTACAGCCCTCTCAAAAAAAAAGTGAAATCAAGCTATTTGACTGAGAAAATGACTTTTTGGCCCTGTCGTCCCAAACCGCCCCAGGACTTCTCACGTGGCACAAAGTGGTCCCACTAAGAAGCAACTCAGTTTATAGGCATGTACGGGTGCTAGTTTTCAAGTTACAGCCCTCTCAAAAAAAAAGTGAAATCAAGCTATTTGACTGAGAAAATGACTTTTTGGCCCTGTCGTCCCAAACCGCCCCAGGACTTCTCACGTGGCACAAAGTGGTCCCACTAAGAAGCAACTCAGTTTATAGGCATGTACGGGTGCTAGTTTTCAAGTTACAGCCCTCTCAAAAAAAAAGTGAAATCAAGCTATTTGACTGAGAAAATGACTTTTTGGCCCTGTCGTCCCAAACCGCCCCAGGACTTCTCACGTGGCACAAAGTGGTCCCACTAAGAAGCAACTCAGTTTATAGGCATGTACGGGTGCTAGTTTTCAAGTTACAGCCCTCTCAAAAAAAAAGTGAAATCAAGCTATTTGACTGAGAAAATGACTTTTTGGCCCTGTCGTCCCAAACCGCCCCAGGACTTCTCACGTGGCACAAAGTGGTCCCACTAAGAAGCAACTCAGTTTATAGGCATGTACGGGTGCTAGTTTTCAAGTTACAGCCCTCTCAAAAAAAAAGTGAAATCAAGCTATTTGACTGAGAAAATGACTTTTTGGCCCTGTCGTCCCAAACCGCCCCAGGACTTCTCACGTGGCACAAAGTGGTCCCACTAAGAAGCAACTCAGTTTATAGGCATGTACGGGTGCTAGTTTTCAAGTTACAGCCCTCTCAAAAAAAAAGTGAAATCAAGCTATTTGACTGAGAAAATGACTTTTTGGCCCTGTCGTCCCAAACCGCCCCAGGACTTCTCACGTGGCACAAAGTGGTCCCACTAAGAAGCAACTCAGTTTATAGGCATGTACGGGTGCTAGTTTTCAAGTTACAGCCCTCTCAAAAAAAAAGTGAAATCAAGCTATTTGACTGAGAAAATGACTTTTTGGCCCTGTCGTCCCAAACCGCCCCAGGACTTCTCACGTGGCACAAAGTGGTCCCACTAAGAAGCAACTCAGTTTATAGGCATGTACGGGTGCTAGTTTTCAAGTTACAGCCCTCTCAAAAAAAAAGTGAAATCAAGCTATTTGACTGAGAAAATGACTTTTTGGCCCTGTCGTCCCAAACCGCCCCAGGACTTCTCACGTGGCACAAAGTGGTCCCACTAAGAAGCAACTCAGTTTATAGGCATGTACGGGTGCTAGTTTTCAAGTTACAGCCCTCTCAAAAAAAAAGTGAAATCAAGCTATTTGACTGAGAAAATGACTTTTTGGCCCTGTCGTCCCAAACCGCCCCAGGACTTCTCACGTGGCACAAAGTGGTCCCACTAAGAAGCAACTCAGTTTATAGGCATGTACGGGTGCTAGTTTTCAAGTTACAGCCCTCTCAAAAAAAAAGTGAAATCAAGCTATTTGACTGAGAAAATGACTTTTTGGCCCTGTCGTCCCAAACCGCCCCAGGACTTCTCACGTGGCACAAAGTGGTCCCACTAAGAAGCAACTCAGTTTATAGGCATGTACGGGTGCTAGTTTTCAAGTTACAGCCCTCTCAAAAAAAAAGTGAAATCAAGCTATTTGACTGAGAAAATGACTTTTTGGCCCTGTCGTCCCAAACCGCCCCAGGACTTCTCACGTGGCACAAAGTGGTCCCACTAAGAAGCAACTCAGTTTATAGGCATGTACGGGTGCTAGTTTTCAAGTTACAGCCCTCTCAAAAAAAAAGTGAAATCAAGCTATTTGACTGAGAAAATGACTTTTTGGCCCTGTCGTCCCAAACCGCCCCAGGACTTCTCACGTGGCACAAAGTGGTCCCACTAAGAAGCAACTCAGTTTATAGGCATGTACGGGTGCTAGTTTTCAAGTTACAGCCCTCTCAAAAAAAAAGTGAAATCAAGCTATTTGACTGAGAAAATGACTTTTTGGCCCTGTCGTCCCAAACCGCCCCAGGACTTCTCACGTGGCACAAAGTGGTCCCACTAAGAAGCAACTCAGTTTATAGGCATGTACGGGTGCTAGTTTTCAAGTTACAGCCCTCTCAAAAAAAAAGTGAAATCAAGCTATTTGACTGAGAAAATGACTTTTTGGCCCTGTCGTCCCAAACCGCCCCAGGACTTCTCACGTGGCACAAAGTGGTCCCACTAAGAAGCAACTCAGTTTATAGGCATGTACGGGTGCTAGTTTTCAAGTTACAGCCCTCTCAAAAAAAAAGTGAAATCAAGCTATTTGACTGAGAAAATGACTTTTTGGCCCTGTCGTCCCAAACCGCCCCAGGACTTCTCACGTGGCACAAAGTGGTCCCACTAAGAAGCAACTCAGTTTATAGGCATGTACGGGTGCTAGTTTTCAAGTTACAGCCCTCTCAAAAAAAAAGTGAAATCAAGCTATTTGACTGAGAAAATGACTTTTTGGCCCTGTCGTCCCAAACCGCCCCAGGACTTCTCACGTGGCACAAAGTGGTCCCACTAAGAAGCAACTCAGTTTATAGGCATGTACGGGTGCTAGTTTTCAAGTTACAGCCCTCTCAAAAAAAAAGTGAAATCAAGCTATTTGACTGAGAAAATGACTTTTTGGCCCTGTCGTCCCAAACCGCCCCAGGACTTCTCACGTGGCACAAAGTGGTCCCACTAAGAAGCAACTCAGTTTATAGGCATGTACGGGTGCTAGTTTTCAAGTTACAGCCCTCTCAAAAAAAAAGTGAAATCAAGCTATTTGACTGAGAAAATGACTTTTTGGCCCTGTCGTCCCAAACCGCCCCAGGACTTCTCACGTGGCACAAAGTGGTCCCACTAAGAAGCAACTCAGTTTATAGGCATGTACGGGTGCTAGTTTTCAAGTTACAGCCCTCTCAAAAAAAAAGTGAAATCAAGCTATTTGACTGAGAAAATGACTTTTTGGCCCTGTCGTCCCAAACCGCCCCAGGACTTCTCACGTGGCACAAAGTGGTCCCACTAAGAAGCAACTCAGTTTATAGGCATGTACGGGTGCTAGTTTTCAAGTTACAGCCCTCTCAAAAAAAAAGTGAAATCAAGCTATTTGACTGAGAAAATGACTTTTTGGCCCTGTCGTCCCAAACCGCCCCAGGACTTCTCACGTGGCACAAAGTGGTCCCACTAAGAAGCAACTCAGTTTATAGGCATGTACGGGTGCTAGTTTTCAAGTTACAGCCCTCTCAAAAAAAAAGTGAAATCAAGCTATTTGACTGAGAAAATGACTTTTTGGCCCTGTCGTCCCAAACCGCCCCAGGACTTCTCACGTGGCACAAAGTGGTCCCACTAAGAAGCAACTCAGTTTATAGGCATGTACGGGTGCTAGTTTTCAAGTTACAGCCCTCTCAAAAAAAAAGTGAAATCAAGCTATTTGACTGAGAAAATGACTTTTTGGCCCTGTCGTCCCAAACCGCCCCAGGACTTCTCACGTGGCACAAAGTGGTCCCACTAAGAAGCAACTCAGTTTATAGGCATGTACGGGTGCTAGTTTTCAAGTTACAGCCCTCTCAAAAAAAAAGTGAAATCAAGCTATTTGACTGAGAAAATGACTTTTTGGCCCTGTCGTCCCAAACCGCCCCAGGACTTCTCACGTGGCACAAAGTGGTCCCACTAAGAAGCAACTCAGTTTATAGGCATGTACGGGTGCTAGTTTTCAAGTTACAGCCCTCTCAAAAAAAAAGTGAAATCAAGCTATTTGACTGAGAAAATGACTTTTTGGCCCTGTCGTCCCAAACCGCCCCAGGACTTCTCACGTGGCACAAAGTGGTCCCACTAAGAAGCAACTCAGTTTATAGGCATGTACGGGTGCTAGTTTTCAAGTTACAGCCCTCTCAAAAAAAAAGTGAAATAAGCTATTTGACTGAGAAAATGACTTTTTGGCCCTGTCGTCCCAAACCGCCCCAGGACTTCTCACGTGGCACAAAGTGGTCCCACTAAGAAGCAACTCAGTTTATAGGCATGTACGGGTGCTAGTTTTCAAGTTACAGCCCTCTCAAAAAAAAAGTGAAATCAAGCTATTTGACTGAGAAAATGACTTTTTGGCCCTGTCGTCCCAAACCGCCCCAGGACTTCTCACGTGGCACAAAGTGGTCCCACTAAGAAGCAACTCAGTTTATAGGCATGTACGGGTGCTAGTTTTCAAGTTACAGCCCTCTCAAAAAAAAAGTGAAATCAAGCTATTTGACTGAGAAAATGACTTTTTGGCCCTGTCGTCCCAAACCGCCCCAGGACTTCTCACGTGGCACAAAGTGGTCCCACTAAGAAGCAACTCAGTTTATAGGCATGTACGGGTGCTAGTTTTCAAGTTACAGCCCTCTCAAAAAAAAAGTGAAATCAAGCTATTTGACTGAGAAAATGACTTTTTGGCCCTGTCGTCCCAAACCGCCCCAGGACTTCTCACGTGGCACAAAGTGGTCCCACTAAGAAGCAACTCAGTTTATAGGCATGTACGGGTGCTAGTTTTCAAGTTACAGCCCTCTCAAAAAAAAAGTGAAATCAAGCTATTTGACTGAGAAAATGACTTTTTGGCCCTGTCGTCCCAAACCGCCCCAGGACTTCTCACGTGGCACAAAGTGGTCCCACTAAGAAGCAACTCAGTTTATAGGCATGTACGGGTGCTAGTTTTCAAGTTACAGCCCTCTCAAAAAAAAAGTGAAATCAAGCTATTTGACTGAGAAAATGACTTTTTGGCCCTGTCGTCCCAAACCGCCCCAGGACTTCTCACGTGGCACAAAGTGGTCCCACTAAGAAGCAACTCAGTTTATAGGCATGTACGGGTGCTAGTTTTCAAGTTACAGCCCTCTCAAAAAAAAAGTGAAATCAAGCTATTTGACTGAGAAAATGACTTTTTGGCCCTGTCGTCCCAAACCGCCCCAGGACTTCTCACGTGGCACAAAGTGGTCCCACTAAGAAGCAACTCAGTTTATAGGCATGTACGGGTGCTAGTTTTCAAGTTACAGCCCTCTCAAAAAAAAAGTGAAATCAAGCTATTTGACTGAGAAAATGACTTTTTGGCCCTGTCGTCCCAAACCGCCCCAGGACTTCTCACGTGGCACAAAGTGGTCCCACTAAGAAGCAACTCAGTTTATAGGCATGTACGGGTGCTAGTTTTCAAGTTACAGCCCTCTCAAAAAAAAAGTGAAATCAAGCTATTTGACTGAGAAAATGACTTTTTGGCCCTGTCGTCCCAAACCGCCCCAGGACTTCTCACGTGGCACAAAGTGGTCCCACTAAGAAGCAACTCAGTTTATAGGCATGTACGGGTGCTAGTTTTCAAGTTACAGCCCTCTCAAAAAAAAAGTGAAATCAAGCTATTTGACTGAGAAAATGACTTTTTGGCCCTGTCGTCCCAAACCGCCCCAGGACTTCTCACGTGGCACAAAGTGGTCCCACTAAGAAGCAACTCAGTTTATAGGCATGTACGGGTGCTAGTTTTCAAGTTACAGCCCTCTCAAAAAAAAAGTGAAATCAAGCTATTTGACTGAGAAAATGACTTTTTGGCCCTGTCGTCCCAAACCGCCCCAGGACTTCTCACGTGGCACAAAGTGGTCCCACTAAGAAGCAACTCAGTTTATAGGCATGTACGGGTGCTAGTTTTCAAGTTACAGCCCTCTCAAAAAAAAAGTGAAATCAAGCTATTTGACTGAGAAAATGACTTTTTGGCCCTGTCGTCCCAAACCGCCCCAGGACTTCTCACGTGGCACAAAGTGGTCCCACTAAGAAGCAACTCAGTTTATAGGCATGTACGGGTGCTAGTTTTCAAGTTACAGCCCTCTCAAAAAAAAAGTGAAATCAAGCTATTTGACTGAGAAAATGACTTTTTGGCCCTGTCGTCCCAAACCGCCCCAGGACTTCTCACGTGGCACAAAGTGGTCCCACTAAGAAGCAACTCAGTTTATAGGCATGTACGGGTGCTAGTTTTCAAGTTACAGCCCTCTCAAAAAAAAAGTGAAATCAAGCTATTTGACTGAGAAAATGACTTTTTGGCCCTGTCGTCCCAAACCGCCCCAGGACTTCTCACGTGGCACAAAGTGGTCCCACTAAGAAGCAACTCAGTTTATAGGCATGTACGGGTGCTAGTTTTCAAGTTACAGCCCTCTCAAAAAAAAAGTGAAATCAAGCTATTTGACTGAGAAAATGACTTTTTGGCCCTGTCGTCCCAAACCGCCCCAGGACTTCTCACGTGGCACAAAGTGGTCCCACTAAGAAGCAACTCAGTTTATAGGCATGTACGGGTGCTAGTTTTCAAGTTACAGCCCTCTCAAAAAAAAAGTGAAATCAAGCTATTTGACTGAGAAAATGACTTTTTGGCCCTGTCGTCCCAAACCGCCCCAGGACTTCTCACGTGGCACAAAGTGGTCCCACTAAGAAGCAACTCAGTTTATAGGCATGTACGGGTGCTAGTTTTCAAGTTACAGCCCTCTCAAAAAAAAAGTGAAATCAAGCTATTTGACTGAGAAAATGACTTTTTGGCCCTGTCGTCCCAAACCGCCCCAGGACTTCTCACGTGGCACAAAGTGGTCCCACTAAGAAGCAACTCAGTTTATAGGCATGTACGGGTGCTAGTTTTCAAGTTACAGCCCTCTCAAAAAAAAAGTGAAATCAAGCTATTTGACTGAGAAAATGACTTTTTGGCCCTGTCGTCCCAAACCGCCCCAGGACTTCTCACGTGGCACAAAGTGGTCCCACTAAGAAGCAACTCAGTTTATAGGCATGTACGGGTGCTAGTTTTCAAGTTACAGCCCTCTCAAAAAAAAAGTGAAATCAAGCTATTTGACTGAGAAAATGACTTTTTGGCCCTGTCGTCCCAAACCGCCCCAGGACTTCTCACGTGGCACAAAGTGGTCCCACTAAGAAGCAACTCAGTTTATAGGCATGTACGGGTGCTAGTTTTCAAGTTACAGCCCTCTCAAAAAAAAAGTGAAATCAAGCTATTTGACTGAGAAAATGACTTTTTGGCCCTGTCGTCCCAAACCGCCCCAGGACTTCTCACGTGGCACAAAGTGGTCCCACTAAGAAGCAACTCAGTTTATAGGCATGTACGGGTGCTAGTTTTCAAGTTACAGCCCTCTCAAAAAAAAAGTGAAATCAAGCTATTTGACTGAGAAAATGACTTTTTGGCCCTGTCGTCCCAAACCGCCCCAGGACTTCTCACGTGGCACAAAGTGGTCCCACTAAGAAGCAACTCAGTTTATAGGCATGTACGGGTGCTAGTTTTCAAGTTACAGCCCTCTCAAAAAAAAAGTGAAATCAAGCTATTTGACTGAGAAAATGACTTTTTGGCCCTGTCGTCCCAAACCGCCCCAGGACTTCTCACGTGGCACAAAGTGGTCCCACTAAGAAGCAACTCAGTTTATAGGCATGTACGGGTGCTAGTTTTCAAGTTACAGCCCTCTCAAAAAAAAAGTGAAATCAAGCTATTTGACTGAGAAAATGACTTTTTGGCCCTGTCGTCCCAAACCGCCCCAGGACTTCTCACGTGGCACAAAGTGGTCCCACTAAGAAGCAACTCAGTTTATAGGCATGTACGGGTGCTAGTTTTCAAGTTACAGCCCTCTCAAAAAAAAAGTGAAATCAAGCTATTTGACTGAGAAAATGACTTTTTGGCCCTGTCGTCCCAAACCGCCCCAGGACTTCTCACGTGGCACAAAGTGGTCCCACTAAGAAGCAACTCAGTTTATAGGCATGTACGGGTGCTAGTTTTCAAGTTACAGCCCTCTCAAAAAAAAAGTGAAATCAAGCTATTTGACTGAGAAAATGACTTTTTGGCCCTGTCGTCCCAAACCGCCCCAGGACTTCTCACGTGGCACAAAGTGGTCCCACTAAGAAGCAACTCAGTTTATAGGCATGTACGGGTGCTAGTTTTCAAGTTACAGCCCTCTCAAAAAAAAAGTGAAATCAAGCTATTTGACTGAGAAAATGACTTTTTGGCCCTGTCGTCCCAAACCGCCCCAGGACTTCTCACGTGGCACAAAGTGGTCCCACTAAGAAGCAACTCAGTTTATAGGCATGTACGGGTGCTAGTTTTCAAGTTACAGCCCTCTCAAAAAAAAAGTGAAATCAAGCTATTTGACTGAGAAAATGACTTTTTGGCCCTGTCGTCCCAAACCGCCCCAGGACTTCTCACGTGGCACAAAGTGGTCCCACTAAGAAGCAACTCAGTTTATAGGCATGTACGGGTGCTAGTTTTCAAGTTACAGCCCTCTCAAAAAAAAAGTGAAATCAAGCTATTTGACTGAGAAAATGACTTTTTGGCCCTGTCGTCCCAAACCGCCCCAGGACTTCTCACGTGGCACAAAGTGGTCCCACTAAGAAGCAACTCAGTTTATAGGCATGTACGGGTGCTAGTTTTCAAGTTACAGCCCTCTCAAAAAAAAAGTGAAATCAAGCTATTTGACTGAGAAAATGACTTTTTGGCCCTGTCGTCCCAAACCGCCCCAGGACTTCTCACGTGGCACAAAGTGGTCCCACTAAGAAGCAACTCAGTTTATAGGCATGTACGGGTGCTAGTTTTCAAGTTACAGCCCTCTCAAAAAAAAAGTGAAATCAAGCTATTTGACTGAGAAAATGACTTTTTGGCCCTGTCGTCCCAAACCGCCCCAGGACTTCTCACGTGGCACAAAGTGGTCCCACTAAGAAGCAACTCAGTTTATAGGCATGTACGGGTGCTAGTTTTCAAGTTACAGCCCTCTCAAAAAAAAAGTGAAATCAAGCTATTTGACTGAGAAAATGACTTTTTGGCCCTGTCGTCCCAAACCGCCCCAGGACTTCTCACGTGGCACAAAGTGGTCCCACTAAGAAGCAACTCAGTTTATAGGCATGTACGGGTGCTAGTTTTCAAGTTACAGCCCTCTCAAAAAAAAAGTGAAATCAAGCTATTTGACTGAGAAAATGACTTTTTGGCCCTGTCGTCCCAAACCGCCCCAGGACTTCTCACGTGGCACAAAGTGGTCCCACTAAGAAGCAACTCAGTTTATAGGCATGTACGGGTGCTAGTTTTCAAGTTACAGCCCTCTCAAAAAAAAAGTGAAATCAAGCTATTTGACTGAGAAAATGACTTTTTGGCCCTGTCGTCCCAAACCGCCCCAGGACTTCTCACGTGGCACAAAGTGGTCCCACTAAGAAGCAACTCAGTTTATAGGCATGTACGGGTGCTAGTTTTCAAGTTACAGCCCTCTCAAAAAAAAAGTGAAATCAAGCTATTTGACTGAGAAAATGACTTTTTGGCCCTGTCGTCCCAAACCGCCCCAGGACTTCTCACGTGGCACAAAGTGGTCCCACTAAGAAGCAACTCAGTTTATAGGCATGTACGGGTGCTAGTTTTCAAGTTACAGCCCTCTCAAAAAAACAGTGAAATCAAGCTATTTGACTGAGAAAATGACTTTTTGGCCCTGTCGTCCCAAACCGCCCCAGGACTTCTCACGTGGCACAAAGTGGTCCCACTAAGAAGCAACTCAGTTTATAGGCATGTACGGGTGCTAGTTTTCAAGTTAAAGCCCTCTCAAAAAAAAAGTGAAATCAAGCTATTTGACTGAGAAAATGACTTTTTGGCCCTGTCGTCCCAAACCGCCCCAGGACTTCTCACGTGGCACAAAGTGGTCCCACTAAGAAGCAACTCAGTTTATAGGCATGTACGGGTGCTAGTTTTCAAGTTACAGCCCTCTAAAAAAAAAAGTGAAATCAAGCTATTTGACTGAGAAAATGACTTTTTGGCCCTGTCGTCCCAAACCGCCCCAGGACTTCTCACGTGGCACAAAGTGGTCCCACTAAGAAGCAACTCAGTTTATAGGCATGTACGGGTGCTAGTTTTCAAGTTACAGCCCTCTCAAAAAAAAAGTGAAATCAAGCTATTTGACTGAGAAAATGACTTTTTGGCCCTGTCGTCCCAAACCGCCCCAGGACTTCTCACGTGGCACAAAGTGGTCCCACTAAGAAGCAACTCAGTTTATAGGCATGTACGGGTGCTAGTTTTCAAGTTACAGCCCTCTCAAAAAAAAAGTGAAATCAAGCTATTTGACTGAGAAAATGACTTTTTGGCCCTGTCGTCCCAAACCGCCCCAGGACTTCTCACGTGGCACAAAGTGGTCCCACTAAGAAGCAACTCAGTTTATAGGCATGTACGGGTGCTAGTTTTCAAGTTACAGCCCTCTCAAAAAAAAAGTGAAATCAAGCTATTTGACTGAGAAAATGACTTTTTGGCCCTGTCGTCCCAAACCGCCCCAGGACTTCTCACGTGGCACAAAGTGGTCCCACTAAGAAGCAACTCAGTTTATAGGCATGTACGGGTGCTAGTTTTCAAGTTACAGCCCTCTCAAAAAAAAAGTGAAATCAAGCTATTTGACTGAGAAAATGACTTTTTGGCCCTGTCGTCCCAAACCGCCCCAGGACTTCTCACGTGGCACAAAGTGGTCCCACTAAGAAGCAACTCAGTTTATAGGCATGTACGGGTGCTAGTTTTCAAGTTACAGCCCTCTCAAAAAAAAAGTGAAATCAAGCTATTTGACTGAGAAAATGACTTTTTGGCCCTGTCGTCCCAAACCGCCCCAGGACTTCTCACGTGGCACAAAGTGGTCCCACTAAGAAGCAACTCAGTTTATAGGCATGTACGGGTGCTAGTTTTCAAGTTACAGCCCTCTCAAAAAAAAAGTGAAATCAAGCTATTTGACTGAGAAAATGACTTTTTGGCCCTGTCGTCCCAAACCGCCCCAGGACTTCTCACGTGGCACAAAGTGGTCCCACTAAGAAGCAACTCAGTTTATAGGCATGTACGGGTGCTAGTTTTCAAGTTACAGCCCTCTCAAAAAAAAAGTGAAATCAAGCTATTTGACTGAGAAAATGACTTTTTGGCCCTGTCGTCCCAAACCGCCCCAGGACTTCTCACGTGGCACAAAGTGGTCCCACTAAGAAGCAACTCAGTTTATAGGCATGTACGGGTGCTAGTTTTCAAGTTACAGCCCTCTCAAAAAAAAAGTGAAATCAAGCTATTTGACTGAGAAAATGACTTTTTGGCCCTGTCGTCCCAAACCGCCCCAGGACTTCTCACGTGGCACAAAGTGGTCCCACTAAGAAGCAACTCAGTTTATAGGCATGTACGGGTGCTAGTTTTCAAGTTACAGCCCTCTCAAAAAAAAAGTGAAATCAAGCTATTTGACTGAGAAAATGACTTTTTGGCCCTGTCGTCCCAAACCGCCCCAGGACTTCTCACGTGGCACAAAGTGGTCCCACTAAGAAGCAACTCAGTTTATAGGCATGTACGGGTGCTAGTTTTCAAGTTACAGCCCTCTCAAAAAAAAAGTGAAATCAAGCTATTTGACTGAGAAAATGACTTTTTGGCCCTGTCGTCCCAAACCGCCCCAGGACTTCTCACGTGGCACAAAGTGGTCCCACTAAGAAGCAACTCAGTTTATAGGCATGTACGGGTGCTAGTTTTCAAGTTACAGCCCTCTCAAAAAAAAAGTGAAATCAAGCTATTTGACTGAGAAAATGACTTTTTGGCCCTGTCGTCCCAAACCGCCCCAGGACTTCTCACGTGGCACAAAGTGGTCCCACTAAGAAGCAACTCAGTTTATAGGCATGTACGGGTGCTAGTTTTCAAGTTACAGCCCTCTCAAAAAAAAAGTGAAATCAAGCTATTTGACTGAGAAAATGACTTTTTGGCCCTGTCGTCCCAAACCGCCCCAGGACTTCTCACGTGGCACAAAGTGGTCCCACTAAGAAGCAACTCAGTTTATAGGCATGTACGGGTGCTAGTTTTCAAGTTACAGCCCTCTCAAAAAAAAAGTGAAATCAAGCTATTTGACTGAGAAAATGACTTTTTGGCCCTGTCGTCCCAAACCGCCCCAGGACTTCTCACGTGGCACAAAGTGGTCCCACTAAGAAGCAACTCAGTTTATAGGCATGTACGGGTGCTAGTTTTCAAGTTACAGCCCTCTCAAAAAAAAAGTGAAATCAAGCTATTTGACTGAGAAAATGACTTTTTGGCCCTGTCGTCCCAAACCGCCCCAGGACTTCTCACGTGGCACAAAGTGGTCCCACTAAGAAGCAACTCAGTTTATAGGCATGTACGGGTGCTAGTTTTCAAGTTACAGCCCTCTCAAAAAAAAAGTGAAATCAAGCTATTTGACTGAGAAAATGACTTTTTGGCCCTGTCGTCCCAAACCGCCCCAGGACTTCTCACGTGGCACAAAGTGGTCCCACTAAGAAGCAACTCAGTTTATAGGCATGTACGGGTGCTAGTTTTCAAGTTACAGCCCTCTCAAAAAAAAAGTGAAATCAAGCTATTTGACTGAGAAAATGACTTTTTGGCCCTGTCGTCCCAAACCGCCCCAGGACTTCTCACGTGGCACAAAGTGGTCCCACTAAGAAGCAACTCAGTTTATAGGCATGTACGGGTGCTAGTTTTCAAGTTACAGCCCTCTCAAAAAAAAAGTGAAATCAAGCTATTTGACTGAGAAAATGACTTTTTGGCCCTGTCGTCCCAAACCGCCCCAGGACTTCTCACGTGGCACAAAGTGGTCCCACTAAGAAGCAACTCAGTTTATAGGCATGTACGGGTGCTAGTTTTCAAGTTACAGCCCTCTCAAAAAAAAAGTGAAATCAAGCTATTTGACTGAGAAAATGACTTTTTGGCCCTGTCGTCCCAAACCGCCCCAGGACTTCTCACGTGGCACAAAGTGGTCCCACTAAGAAGCAACTCAGTTTATAGGCATGTACGGGTGCTAGTTTTCAAGTTACAGCCCTCTCAAAAAAAAAGTTAAATCAAGCTATTTGACTGAGAAAATGACTTTTTGGCCCTGTCGTCCCAAACCGCCCCAGGACTTCTCACGTGGCACAAAGTGGTCCCACTAAGAAGCAACTCAGTTTATAGGCATGTACGGGTGCTAGTTTTCAAGTTACAGCCCTCTCAAAAAAAAAGTGAAATCAAGCTATTTGACTGAGAAAATGACTTTTTGGCCCTGTCGTCCCAAACCGCCCCAGGACTTCTCACGTGGCACAAAGTGGTCCCACTAAGAAGCAACTCAGTTTATAGGCATGTACGGGTGCTAGTTTTCAAGTTACAGCCCTCTCAAAAAAAAAGTGAAATCAAGCTATTTGACTGAGAAAATGACTTTTTGGCCCTGTCGTCCCAAACCGCCCCAGGACTTCTCACGTGGCACAAAGTGGTCCCACTAAGAAGCAACTCAGTTTATAGGCATGTACGGGTGCTAGTTTTCAAGTTACAGCCCTCTCAAAAAAAAAGTGAAATCAAGCTATTTGACTGAGAAAATGACTTTTTGGCCCTGTCGTCCCAAACCGCCCCAGGACTTCTCACGTGGCACAAAGTGGTCCCACTAAGAAGCAACTCAGTTTATAGGCATGTACGGGTGCTAGTTTTCAAGTTACAGCCCTCTCAAAAAAAAAGTGAAATCAAGCTATTTGACTGAGAAAATGACTTTTTGGCCCTGTCGTCCCAAACCGCCCCAGGACTTCTCACGTGGCACAAAGTGGTCCCACTAAGAAGCAACTCAGTTTATAGGCATGTACGGGTGCTAGTTTTCAAGTTACAGCCCTCTCAAAAAAAAAGTGAAATCAAGCTATTTGACTGAGAAAATGACTTTTTGGCCCTGTCGTCCCAAACCGCCCCAGGACTTCTCACGTGGCACAAAGTGGTCCCACTAAGAAGCAACTCAGTTTATAGGCATGTACGGGTGCTAGTTTTCAAGTTACAGCCCTCTCAAAAAAAAAGTGAAATCAAGCTATTTGACTGAGAAAATGACTTTTTGGCCCTGTCGTCCCAAACCGCCCCAGGACTTCTCACGTGGCACAAAGTGGTCCCACTAAGAAGCAACTCAGTTTATAGGCATGTACGGGTGCTAGTTTTCAAGTTACAGCCCTCTCAAAAAAAAAGTGAAATCAAGCTATTTGACTGAGAAAATGACTTTTTGGCCCTGTCGTCCCAAACCGCCCCAGGACTTCTCACGTGGCACAAAGTGGTCCCACTAAGAAGCAACTCAGTTTATAGGCATGTACGGGTGCTAGTTTTCAAGTTACAGCCCTCTCAAAAAAAAAGTGAAATCAAGCTATTTGACTGAGAAAATGACTTTTTGGCCCTGTCGTCCCAAACCGCCCCAGGACTTCTCACGTGGCACAAAGTGGTCCCACTAAGAAGCAACTCAGTTTATAGGCATGTACGGGTGCTAGTTTTCAAGTTACAGCCCTCTCAAAAAAAAAGTGAAATCAAGCTATTTGACTGAGAAAATGACTTTTTGGCCCTGTCGTCCCAAACCGCCCCAGGACTTCTCACGTGGCACAAAGTGGTCCCACTAAGAAGCAACTCAGTTTATAGGCATGTACGGGTGCTAGTTTTCAAGTTACAGCCCTCTCAAAAAAAAAGTGAAATCAAGCTATTTGACTGAGAAAATGACTTTTTGGCCCTGTCGTCCCAAACCGCCCCAGGACTTCTCACGTGGCACAAAGTGGTCCCACTAAGAAGCAACTCAGTTTATAGGCATGTACGGGTGCTAGTTTTCAAGTTACAGCCCTCTCAAAAAAAAAGTGAAATCAAGCTATTTGACTGAGAAAATGACTTTTTGGCCCTGTCGTCCCAAACCGCCCCAGGACTTCTCACGTGGCACAAAGTGGTCCCACTAAGAAGCAACTCAGTTTATAGGCATGTACGGGTGCTAGTTTTCAAGTTACAGCCCTCTCAAAAAAAAAGTTAAATCAAGCTATTTGACTGAGAAAATGACTTTTTGGCCCTGTCGTCCCAAACCGCCCCAGGACTTCTCACGTGGCACAAAGTGGTCCCACTAAGAAGCAACTCAGTTTATAGGCATGTACGGGTGCTAGTTTTCAAGTTACAGCCCTCTCAAAAAAAAAGTGAAATCAAGCTATTTGACTGAGAAAATGACTTTTTGGCCCTGTCGTCCCAAACCGCCCCAGGACTTCTCACGTGGCACAAAGTGGTCTAACTAAGAAGCAACTCAGTTTATAGGCATGTACGGGTGCTAGTTTTCAAGTTACAGCCCTCTCAAAAAAAAAGTGAAATCAAGCTATTTGACTGAGAAAATGACTTTTTGGCCCTGTCGTCCCAAACCGCCCCAGGACTTCTCACGTGGCACAAAGTGGTCCCACTAAGAAGCAACTCAGTTTATAGGCATGTACGGGTGCTAGTTTTCAAGTTACAGCCCTCTCAAAAAAAAAGTGAAATCAAGCTATTTGACTGAGAAAATGACTTTTTGGCCCTGTCGTCCCAAACCGCCCCAGGACTTCTCACGTGGCACAAAGTGGTCCCACTAAGAAGCAACTCAGTTTATAGGCATGTACGGGTGCTAGTTTTCAAGTTACAGCCCTCTCAAAAAAAAAGTGAAATCAAGCTATTTGACTGAGAAAATGACTTTTTGGCCCTGTCGTCCCAAACCGCCCCAGGACTTCTCACGTGGCACAAAGTGGTCTAACTAAGAAGCAACTCAGTTTATAGGCATGTACGGGTGCTAGTTTTCAAGTTACAGCCCTCTCAAAAAAAAAGTGAAATCAAGCTATTTGACTGAGAAAATGACTTTTTGGCCCTGTCGTCCCAAACCGCCCCAGGACTTCTCACGTGGCACAAAGTGGTCCCACTAAGAAGCAACTCAGTTTATAGGCATGTACGGGTGCTAGTTTTCAAGTTACAGCCCTCTCAAAAAAAAAGTGAAATCAAGCTATTTGACTGAGAAAATGACTTTTTGGCCCTGTCGTCCCAAACCGCCCCAGGACTTCTCACGTGGCACAAAGTGGTCCCACTAAGAAGCAACTCAGTTTATAGGCATGTACGGGTGCTAGTTTTCAAGTTACAGCCCTCTCAAAAAAAAAGTGAAATCAAGCTATTTGACTGAGAAAATGACTTTTTGGCCCTGTCGTCCCAAACCGCCCCAGGACTTCTCACGTGGCACAAAGTGGTCTAACTAAGAAGCAACTCAGTTTATAGGCATGTACGGGTGCTAGTTTTCAAGTTACAGCCCTCTCAAAAAAAAAGTGAAATCAAGCTATTTGACTGAGAAAATGACTTTTTGGCCCTGTCGTCCCAAACCGCCCCAGGACTTCTCACGTGGCACAAAGTGGTCTAACTAAGAAGCAACTCAGTTTATAGGCATGTACGGGTGCTAGTTTTCAAGTTACAGCCCTCTCAAAAAAAAAGTGAAATCAAGCTATTTGACTGAGAAAATGACTTTTTGGCCCTGTCGTCCCAAACCGCCCCAGGACTTCTCACGTGGCACAAAGTGGTCTAACTAAGAAGCAACTCAGTTTATAGGCATGTACGGGTGCTAGTTTTCAAGTTACAGCCCTCTCAAAAAAAAAGTGAAATCAAGCTATTTGACTGAGAAAATGACTTTTTGGCCCTGTCGTCCCAAACCGCCCCAGGACTTCTCACGTGGCACAAAGTGGTCTAACTAAGAAGCAACTCAGTTTATAGGCATGTACGGGTGCTAGTTTCAAGTTACAGCCCTCTCAAAAAAAAAGTGAAATCAAGCTATTTGACTGAGAAAATGACTTTTTGGCCCTGTCGTCCCAAACCGCCCCAGGACTTCTCACGTGGCACAAAGTGGTCTAACTAAGAAGCAACTCAGTTTATAGGCATGTACGGGTGCTAGTTTTCAAGTTACAGCCCTCTCAAAAAAAAAGTGAAATCAAGCTATTTGACTGAGAAAATGACTTTTTGTCCCTGTCGTCCCAAACCGCCCCAGGACTTCTCACGTGGCACAAAGTGGTCCCACTAAGAAGCAACTCAGTTTATAGGCATGTACGGGTGCTAGTTTTCAAGTTACAGCCCTCTAAAAAAAAAGTGAAATCAAGCTATTTGACTGAGAAAATGACTTTTTGGCCCTGTCGTCCCAAACCGCCCCAGGACTTCTCACGTGGCACAAAGTGGTCTAACTAAGAAGCAACTCAGTTTATAGGCATGTACGGGTGCTAGTTTTCAAGTTACAGCCCTCTCAAAAAAAAAGTGAAATCAAGCTATTTGACTGAGAAAATGACTTTTTGGCCCTGTCGTCCCAAACCGCCCCAGGACTTCTCACGTGGCACAAAGTGGTCTAACTAAGAAGCAACTCAGTTTATAGGCATGTACGGGTGCTAGTTTTCAAGTTACAGCCCTCTCAAAAAAAAAGTGAAATCAAGCTATTTGACTGAGAAAATGACTTTTTGGCCCTGTCGTCCCAAACCGCCCCAGGACTTCTCACGTGGCACAAAGTGGTCCCACTAAGAAGCAACTCAGTTTATAGGCATGTACGGGTGCTAGTTTTCAAGTTACAGCCCTCTCAAAAAAAAAGTGAAATCAAGCTATTTGACTGAGAAAATGACTTTTTGGCCCTGTCGTCCCAAACCGCCCCAGGACTTCTCACGTGGCACAAAGTGGTCCCACTAAGAAGCAACTCAGTTTATAGGCATGTACGGGTGCTAGTTTTCAAGTTACAGCCCTCTCAAAAAAAAGTGAAATCAAGCTATTTGACTGAGAAAATGACTTTTTGGCCCTGTCGTCCCAAACCGCCCCAGGACTTCTCACGTGGCACAAAGTGGTCTAACTAAGAAGCAACTCAGTTTATAGGCATGTACGGGTGCTAGTTTTCAAGTTACAGCCCTCTCAAAAAAAAGTGAAATCAAGCTATTTGACTGAGAAAATGACTTTTTGGCCCTGTCGTCCCAAACCGCCCCAGACTTCTCACGTGGCACAAAGTGGTCTAACTAAGAAGCAACTCAGTTTATAGGCATGTACGGGTGCTAGTTTTCAAGTTACAGCCCTCTCAAAAAAAAAGTGAAATCAAGCTATTTGACTGAGAAAATGACTTTTTGGCCCTGTCGTCCCAAACCGCCCCAGGACTTCTCACGTGGCACAAAGTGGTCTAACTAAGAAGCAACTCAGTTTATAGGCATGTACGGGTGCTAGTTTTCAAGTTACAGCCCTCTCAAAAAAAAAGTGAAATCAAGCTATTTGACTGAGAAAATGACTTTTTGGCCCTGTCGTCCCAAACCGCCCAGGACTTCTCACGTGGCACAAAGTGGTCTAACTAAGAAGCAACTCAGTTTATAGGCATGTACGGGTGCTAGTTTTCAAGTTACAGCCCTCTCAAAAAAAAAGTGAAATCAAGCTATTTGACTGAGAAAATGACTTTTTGGCCCTGTCGTCCCAAACCGCCCCAGGACTTCTCACGTGGCACAAAGTGGTCTAACTAAGAAGCAACTCAGTTTATAGGCATGTACGGGTGCTAGTTTTCAAGTTACAGCCCTCTCAAAAAAAAAGTGAAATCAAGCTATTTGACTGAGAAAATGACTTTTTGGCCCTGTCGTCCCAAACCGCCCCAGGACTTCTCACGTGGCACAAAGTGGTCCCACTAAGAAGCAACTCAGTTTATAGGCATGTACGGGTGCTAGTTTCAAGTTACAGCCCTCTCAAAAAAAAGTGAAATCAAGCTATTTGACTGAGAAAATGACTTTTTGGCCCTGCCGTCCCAATCCGCCCCAGGACTTCTCACGTGGCACAAAGTGGTCTAACTAAGAAGCAACTCAGTTTATAGGCATGTACGGGTGCTAGTTTTCAAGTTACAGCCCTCTCAAAAAAAAAGTGAAATCAAGCTATTTGACTGAGAAAATGACTTTTTGGCCCTGTCGTCCCAAACCGCCCCAGGACTTCTCACGTGGCACAAAGTGGTCTAACTAAGAAGCAACTCAGTTTATAGGCATGTACGGGTGCTAGTTTTCAAGTTACAGCCCTCTCAAAAAAAAGTGAAATCAAGCTATTTGACTGAGAAAATGACTTTTTGGCCCTGTCGTCCCAAACCGCCCCAGGACTTCTCACGTGGCACAAAGTGGTCCCACTAAGAAGCAACTCAGTTTATAGGCATGTACGGGTGCTAGTTTTCAAGTTACAGCCCTCTCAAAAAAAAGTGAAATCAAGCTATTTGACTGAGAAAATGACTTTTTGGCCCTGTCGTCCCAAACCGCCCCAGGACTTCTCACGTGGCACAAAGTGGTCCCACTAAGAAGCAACTCAGTTTATAGGCATGTACGGGTGCTAGTTTTCAAGTTACAGCCCTCTCAAAAAAAAAGTGAAATCAAGCTATTTGACTGAGAAAATGACTTTTTGGCCCTGTCGTCCCAAACCGCCCCAGGACTTCTCACGTGGCACAAAGTGGTCCCACTAAGAAGCAACTCAGTTTATAGGCATGTACGGGTGCTAGTTTTCAAGTTACAGCCCTCTCAAAAAAAAAGTGAAATCAAGCTATTTGACTGAGAAAATGACTTTTTGGCCCTGTCGTCCCAAACCGCCCCAGGACTTCTCACGTGGCACAAAGTGGTCTAACTAAGAAGCAACTCAGTTTATAGGCATGTACGGGTGCTAGTTTTCAAGTTACAGCCCTCTCAAAAAAAAAGTGAAATCAAGCTATTTGACTGAGAAAATGACTTTTTGGCCCTGTCATCCCAAACCGCCCCAGGACTTCTCACGTGGCACAAAGTGGTCTAACTAAGAAGCAACTCAGTTTATAGGCATGTACGGGTGCTAGTTTTCAAGTTACAGCCCTCTAAAAAAAAAAGTGAAATCAAGCTATTTGACTGAGAAAATGACTTTTTGGCCCTGTCGTCCCAAACCGCCCCAGGACTTCTCACGTGGCACAAAGTGGTCTAACTAAGAAGCAACTCAGTTTATAGGCATGTACGGGTGCTAGTTTTCAAGTTACAGCCCTCTCAAAAAAAAAGTGAAATCAAGCTATTTGACTGAGAAAATGACTTTTTGGCCCTGTCGTCCCAAACCGCCCCAGGACTTCTCACGTGGCACAAAGTGGTCCCACTAAGAAGCAACTCAGTTTATAGGCATGTACGGGTGCTAGTTTTCAAGTTACAGCCCTCTCAAAAAAAAAGTGAAATCAAGCTATTTGACTGAGAAAATGACTTTTTGGCCCTGTCGTCCCAAACCGCCCCAGGACTTCTCACGTGGCACAAAGTGGTCTAACTAAGAAGCAACTCAGTTTATAGGCATGTACGGGTGCTAGTTTTCAAGTTACAGCCCTCTCAAAAAAAAAGTGAAATCAAGCTATTTGACTGAGAAAATGACTTTTTGGCCCTGTCGTCCCAAACCGCCCCAGGACTTCTCACGTGGCACAAAGTGGTCTAACTAAGAAGCAACTCAGTTTATAGGCATGTACGGGTGCTAGTTTTCAAGTTACAGCCCTCTCAAAAAAAAAGTGAAATCAAGCTATTTGACTGAGAAAATGACTTTTTGGCCCTGTCATCCCAAACCGCCCCAGGACTTCTCACGTGGCACAAAGTGGTCTAACTAAGAAGCAACTCAGTTTATAGGCATGTACGGGTGCTAGTTTTCAAGTTACAGCCCTCTAAAAAAGAAAGTGAAATCAAGCTATTTGACTGAGAAAATTACTTTTTGGCCCTGTCGTCCCAAACCGCCCCAGGACTTCTCACGTGGCACAAAGTGGTCTAACTAAGAAGCAACTCAGTTTATAGCATAGACTGTAAAAAATATGGACAAAGCGTTCACCGGGTCTAACATGAACGTAAAATGAAGCCTGAAATGATATGCTAATGACCTGATGTAAGTCGCCATCTTTGGTACCAGCTGGCCATTGGCTGGCTCCGTTTTGGTACCAGCTGGCCCATTGGCTGCCCAGACAACGAGGCGGGACTTCCCCCTTCTTCTTCGTTGGTTTTATTTTGACTCGAGCGGGGGGTGGATCGGGTGGGCTGTCACTCAGTACCAAAATCACGCCCCCAAGCTAGTCTATCGTAAACAAACTACTAGCTACAAAGAAATAACTTCAGCTCCGTCTGAATAACTTCAGCTCCGTCAAGACGATATTTTTTCTTCATACAAGGTAAATTGTATATTTGTATACTTGGCCTACGTGTTAATCCTAGTAGTGTGTAAAAATGAATACCACACTCACGTTGGATTATTGTTTATTTTGTTCCCCCCAGCAGTGTTTGCTTTTGCTTTGTTCTTCAAATCCTATAGTGTAACGTTAACTTTAACTTTGAATATCTTCACTGTTTTCACGTAGCCTAATGCATTTTATTTGCCTCTTAGCTGCTTCTCTTTTATCGTCACGTCAGATAGTCTCAACCATGATTAAAAAGACTAGCCGTAATAATAAAAGCAGCGTGATATACTCTGATTGTATTAGACATGCAGCTATAATAGTCATCATCACTCATTTTGCTCTCTCTGTCAAGACTTCCACCGGGTTTTGAGCAACTTTCTGTAAATAATCTCTGTGCAGTCTTGATTTCTTATAGTTGGATTGGATATTAGGTTATACAATTATATAGGACTTATCTCTTTCATGAATGGCATATCATTAATATTAGGTACATTCAAGCTATAATTTAGTACATGAATCATGAAGGTCTGCTAGGCCTACCTACATGATGATCTAGTAAAAGCATGATACTACAATAATTTTACTGCTGAGGTTTAAACTATGTTTCTAGAATGTAGTTTTGCATTGGTTTTGATTCATTCATTATTTTTTAGTTATTGTTGTCCAGTCTGGGTTTCATTTTATTTTTATTTATTATTAAGTACAAATAGATAAATACATTTCCTTGACTTTCATTTTAAAATGTGTAGTAACCAACTATTGTTTATGGTTCTCAATCTCAACAGCCATGGTGTCCATCTGGATCATTGGGGACAGCTATGTCCGGCGTGGGGAGGAAAGAGCTCTGGAGACCATGGGGAACAATCTTGGTGTGGATGCCACCAGCTACATCCATTGGTTTGGCTGGGGTGGTCTACGGTGGAAAAGCCTCCTCCCCTTCTTTTACCAGGCTCTACAAGGGAGAGCAGTACCGGATGTTCTCCTGATTCACTGCGGTGGTAATGACCTTGGTGGTGACATCTCAAGTGCCAAACTTGTCGCAGTGATGAAGGAGGACCTGCACCAGCTCCATCTGCATCTTCCACAGATGAAGATAATGTTCTCTGCCATCACTCAGAGATGCAGGTGGAAGACTGGTGCCAATCCGGGGAAGATCGACAAGGGTCGTCGATTTGTGAACAGTGTTATGGCTACATATGTTCATTGTTTAAGTGGCAGCTTTGTTGATCACCCTCACATAAAGTTTGACACTCCTGGGCTATTTCTGCATGATCGAGTTCATTTGACCAATAGGGGAAATGACATATTTTTAAACAGTTTTGCCGAGTCCATTAAAGCCCAAATTCATCAACAGTAAATTGTTCAAGTCTGATAATTTTCTGCTGATGAAGGTGAGTTTTAATGGTGTATTATTTGAAGCACTGAACATAGTTCACAGTGTCAGGCCGTATGTGATGTGTTGTTTTTGTTAATACATATCTATTTTTTTGTCAGCACTTGTGTCCATAACACTGTTCACTCTTCCAAGCTGCTCTTCCTTGTCCCGCACTCCCAGGATTCTGCCCTCCCTCATTCCCTGTATGCCACCCCAGTCTCACCACCCCATGGTCTCTGGCAGATACTGAGAGACTGCTGAACGAGGTGGTGGGGGCGTGTGCACTGTGCACATGGGGTGATCAATGCCTGCCTCCTGTGAATCATTTTTTTTGTTTTAATTTCATTGTAGGTAGGCCTACCGTATATTTTTCCTGTAAATAAATATTCTGATTTTACCAAAAGCATCACTTCTTCAGTGGTTTTAACCATAACAAATGTACATTTGTACCTGCACTGCACTTGTGTGAGACACAAGTAAAACAAACTCTTAACATGAATACATTACCCCCAAGCTGAGTTAAGTGTCACACACACACACACACACACACACGGACTCATGAATAATGGTAGCTGGCATTTTTAAACAAAACTAGCAATAAGATACTCAAGACTATGCTTAGTTTGAAACCGAAATGCATTTATTCAAGTGTTGGAAAGTAAATTTTTGTTGAGTGATTATTTTACAAAACATACATTAACCACTTCAGCCCTATATACATTTCAGCCATAAAATATTAAAAGCTCGCATTGTGAGCTTGTAGATCAGCAGTAAAGTAGTCTCAAGTAAATTAAACAGACTTCCTTTTAACAGTACGGTAGTTCTACATTGCAGACAAATACGTTGTTCCAGGGACACTCCAGATGCAAAGATTTGAGTTAAAATATCTTAAAGAATATATATATTCAAAGATTTAAAAAAAATCGCAGATATAAAAGCTCATAGCGAGGCACTGAGTGCTGCACTATGAGCTTTTAGATCTGCTATTTTTCAATAGCTAAACACCAAAAGGCTGAAACATCTGAGCACATCTGAGCTCAGAAACATCTGAGAACTTTTCCCACCAGACTTAAATATTGGAAAAGAAATTGAAGCAAACATTTATAACTCAAATATTGGCTTCTGGTCCACTAAACATTCTGAGATGGGGGGATATTAATGGTTTAATAAAACACAATGATGTTAAAGAGCCTAATCCTTGCTTTCTGGCAGAAACCTTGTATTGGAAATTAATGCCCTACTTAGTCATGCAAATGTATAGTGAAAACAAACAGACCTACAAGCTCACAACACTTTGTGAGCTTGTAGGTCTGTGCATTTACTGTCAAAACTAATTAAAAAGAATGGCTGGTGTTAATTAAATATTACTTTTTGAAAACTATTAATAGCTTGTGAGTGACTGAATAACTACAATGGATCCATTGAACATACAAGGTTTCTACCCGAGAGCAACGATGTACATTGTGCAAGTGATATGATTTGAACTATAAATGGAGTCCAAATGGGAAGCACACACACATATCTCAAACATTGTACAGGTGGCCAATGTACATCGGAGGAAGGCAGTTCGCACACTGATCTTGTAAATCTTAGAAGCGCTTTAATAAATATCGAGCTTTTAATCCAGTGTGAGGCTCTGTCAGGTACCTGACAAATACCCACACTGGGTCAAAACGTTGCAAACCTTGATAATGTAATAGTGCTAATGGGAGCTACAAGGTCAGTGTATGATCTATGTCTATGTGTACATTCTGAAAATATATAGGCCTAAATTAACTTACAAAATAATGTTACTTACAGCCACCTTCATGTAATTGGAACACACTGACTTTAGGCTAAAACAAATGCTACAATTAACTCAAATAGTGGTGTGCATTAAACAAACTGTGCACTATATGTAGCTGGAAATGTGGGTGTTGAGTTCTGCGTGACAGTATTGTACATATTATATAGCAATAACTGACTGATTTCAGACACAGCGTTTCTCGTTATTATATGAAGTTGATTGTCCTCCAGTTTTCCTTCAAGAGATGATTGAGGTCCAGTGTCCGGTCTAGTCTCCGCATGTGTCTCCAAGTATGGCACAGACAGATCGTGGTCCAGTCTCCGGTCCGGCCACCTCTTGCGTCTCCCTTAATAAGACAGGCTGTGAAAGACAGAGAAAGTGAGAGAGAGAGAAGG
This sequence comes from Protomyctophum parallelum, assembly GCF_964188405.1. Lineage (NCBI taxonomy): Eukaryota > Metazoa > Chordata > Actinopteri > Myctophiformes > Myctophidae > Protomyctophum > Protomyctophum parallelum. The sequence goes on along the minus strand of NC_139705.1, from coordinate 55,279,218 downwards.
AGAGAAAAGAATAGAAGAAATAGATAGCAGATAGAAATAGAACACAAGAGGTTCAGTAAACATACTCCTAGATGACAAATACACATTGTGTATTATTCATAATTTAAAAATATATATTTTAAATTAACATTTATAGCATAGGAGATTATTATTATATGTGTGCATGACTTATCTTAAGCCTCTTCTGCGCTGATGGAAGGATCTCACGTTGATTCTCAACTGCAACAAGCACAAACACCCAATTAGAAATAATACAGAGAACAGCACTGCATCATTTAACAATATCATCTTGGGAAGATTTCACGCAGGAATGGAATGAGCAAATAGAAGTTGACTAACCCTGCAACAGCAATGGTGGAATGACTCCTCAGTCTCTGGTTGATGTCATCGTAACTCCTTACTACTGTCCTGTGAATTACTAGAGAGAAATGTAGAGGAAGAAAAGAGAGAGAAACTAGAGAGAAAATGTTTTTAGTGGCAGGTATATTGGCATATTGATTGTCTGGGAGACACAGGGCTCTATCTTGCACCACGCCTTATCCCTAAACTTATTTGCAATTTGCAACATAAGATGGTTATAAAACTAGCCAATCTACATCTACACATGAGCTTGTAGATCAGCTATTTGAACTATTTAAAAAATATTTAAAGTAGTAAGCAATGGAAAATACATTTAGGGATTTAGGGTTGGCACAAGATATAGCAGACAGTTTAAATTAACCTGCTTGAATCTACCCCTAATCACACATAAACACGCATATCAAGTAGGTGCAAATGTGAAAAAGACACAACAGGACATGCAACATTTATATACACAATACAACATAACATGCGACATATATATATACACAAATAAAAATGAACATACTTGACGAAAAGGTTGAACTTGACAAATGCACAACACACAGACCACAGAACATGCGACATGTATATACAAGTATAAATGAACTTGACAAAAATAATAATACACTACATACAGAACAGACTAACTAAATGACAAGACCCTGTGTGGTTGAATGTCTCAGGAAAGTTATAACACAGGAGTGTCTTTGAGATATACAGTAGGGGTAGATTCAAGCTTCACTGGGGGGGGAAAACACCACATACAATATATAAAAAAATTAATATATAGTGCATCATGGAAGTAAAAAATACAACAAACCACTAGTACACAAATGCAGCAATATTCAAACTTAAGTTTGAGAGAAAAGAAAATAACTTTTATTGCATTTCGGTAACTATATACAGACATTAATTTGGTACATTTAGAAACACATGGGAACTATAGAACATGCGTAACCTTTGACAAATGGAGGTGGGACTAATTCAAATGATACATATTGTTCCAATATCTACTTGTGCCTCTTTGTTGCAGACTCCAAAAGATATTGAACCATTTTGTTGAGAGAAAGTAAATAAAAGGTCAGCATTTGCGCCAGATTGGACTCAAAAAAATTCAACAGCTGATTATAAAATGAATGGAAACTTCAGATGGGCAGGCAGTGTTTCGCTTTCATGTTGAAATAATGACTACTCAGGCCACTTTTTTGCTGGCTCTAAGAGATATTTCAACATAGGAAACCAGGGTTTGATTTGTGTCCAATAAACAAAGTCAACAGCAGTGTTAAATTAATGTCAACTTCAGATGGGTGGCCAGTGTTTGGCTTTCATGTTGAAATTATGACTGCTCAGGCCACTTTTTTGCTGGCTCTAAGAAATATTCAACATGGGAAACCAGAGTTCGATGCGTGTGTTCATGAATATTCTGATTTATGGCAAATGTTAAATGAGGGTGCAAAGACATCAAACAGGACATGCTACATTTATAAATGCGCAACAACAATATGGCACTTGACATGGTCACAAATGCACAGAAATAACAACCACAGAACATGCGACATATAAATGAACGTGACAAAACAGAAAAGAACATGTACATACATATAACATGACAAAACAGAACATGCGACATTTAAATTTACAAAACAGAAAAGAACATGTACATACATATAACATGACAAAACAGAACATGCGACATTTAAATTTACAAAACAGAACACGCTACAAAACAGAACATGAAGCACATAGCACTCTCATTAATCACCATAAAAATGTACTAATTTGGTGAATTTCCTGCGTACAAGTTTGCCTTGCTTAATTTGTTCAGTCTTCCTTCTTGCCAAATGATTCAGTCTGATTTTGCAGAACAAGGAAGATGCCATCTTAACCAGAACATGTACATGGTTTGATTCAACACACGTATCGAACATGTGGTCATGTAATTTGGGGAAAAGGTTTGTTCCTAAACAATATTTCATTACTTGGCTTGCGATTAATGACGTTGTTCCTCGTCCTTTTGGAACCTCCCCTTTGTTACGATTCAGCATCCTCTGAAACAGAAGCTCGGTGGTCCGGCTAACTGCAAGAATGCCATCTGATGGATTCTGTAGGCCACCTCTGCTCTTTAATTTCACAAAAGAATCTTCTTCTTCTTCAAAATCCTGTGTCAGTGCCTCTGTACAAGCCATACAGGTGAGCTTCTCCTTGAGCTTTTTTGAGATGAAGCCTGCTATGTACTTGATGGCTTCTTCCTTGAATTCTGAGAGGCTGTTCACATCGGGGAGGTCAGGAATGTCATCATCTTCAGGTAAAACCATTTCCACAGGCTCCACATCCATCCGGCGTGAAATGTTGACATTTGCTGGTGTTGAATCCAGGATGTCTGGGTCGTCACGGGCAATCAGGATGTCTGTGTTGTCAAGAAGAAGACAGTTGCCTGTGCCCGTCTTCACCTGGTGCCTTACAAGGAGTCGTTTGTAGGCCGCACGGAACTGTCTGGCATTGGGGTTGTTGTTAAACCCCCCACGTGCTCGGACCGCAGAGAAGAACAACTCCAGATGATCCTGGCTCAACTTGTATGTCAGAAGGTATCTGCACGGTGCACTTGGTTTCACCACAAGGTCTTCATAAATGTTGAGCACACTTTGACCACATGCAATGAAGCCCAAAATGGGAGTCTTTTTCTGAGTGGCATGCATGTAGACCCAGTTGTTCTTTTTGTCTTTGATCTTGAGCCCACGGAGACATGTCTCTGCTTTCTGTAGAATAGCCCTGGCACGATCAACTGTTGTTGGCTTGATAGGTGCCTTAGATCCTTTACCCAATGGATTACGGCTATTAAGGACATCAAAAGCGGCATCAATGGTTTTTATAAACTCTACTGTAGCCGCGCATCCACTGAACTGGGGTTTTTTTAGGCTTTTGTCACAGTACTCTAGAGCATTTGCAACACTGTCGCTGAACACCTGGGCTGCAAGGTTGACCTTCATCTTTTGCTGTCGCCACTCAATGTGTTGCATTTTCAGATTGTTTCCAAGCCGCAGACCTTCATTTTCTTGAAGTGTGTTTAATTGCTTAATGTACTCCCATTTGATCTCCTGCCCATCTTCGGTTTGCATCACTTCAGCTGTAGAAAATGCATTTCGCAGTAATTTTAACATGTGACATGGATCCAACAGCACGTGTACCTTTTTGGGGGAAGCAGGGGGACCTTCATCATGTTGGAGAGCTCCTTCATCAGGAAAATCAAAATGTGGTGTCATGTTTGCGATGTTAATTTTGGCACCAAGATGTTGGAGCATAGAAACGTTGCAAGATGGTCCATCACATGTCAGTGACACAACCTGGACTCCAATTTTGTGAAGGCGAATTAGGCTCTCACGGACAATGTTGGCCCTGTCTGCTCCAGTCAAGCTGCTAATGAGGAAGTATGCAATGGGGATTTTCCATGAATCGTTGACCGATACAACCATGAGAACCAGTGCTTGCGTGGCTATTGTGTTTTCCATTTCACCGGTACCAAGGTCAACATAGCCATGAATTTCATCTCCACCAAACTCAATTTGCTTGTGAATGTACATTTCATCAAGCATCAGTGAGCAGATGGTGTCCTTCCCCTCTTCCCTTTTCTTAGCTACATGACTTTTCAGAGCCGTGAAGGATGCCTGGGTAAATCCTGGGTCTGCCTCAACACTGCTGTACCAATCACGAATTGTTTGAGGGTGTGGCAAAGCTTTTAGGAACTCCTTTCTAACATAATCATATGCCCTTGCAGAGTAAAAGTGCAATGTAGTCGCAAACTGTTTGAGTTCCTCACAATAAGCTGACTTCTTCTTCTGTTGCAATCTATTTATAATAAGTTTAGGAACATCACTAACAGAATCCAGCAGAGCTGCACATTCACTTGAGATCATCAATTTTTGCTGAAGAATCTTTGTAATTGATTTCAATGAATTTACTTTTGATTTCAATCTCCTTGTCTGCTGATTCCTCAACCTAAGCTTTTGCCGAACTAAACCAAGCTTAACCTGTAATTTAGCATTCTTACGTTTCATTTTTCTAGGAGACTCAGACTCAGCAATAATCTCAGGAACCACAGGGATGGGTGGACTATCCTTGAAATACCCATGATCACACGCAATTGTTTTTGGATTGGCTCTACACTCTTCAACAAAAGGATCGTCGTCAATCATACTAATGTCCTCATGATACACACAGTCAACATCCATGTTCTCACTCTCGGTGTGTTGCATCACAACAGCATTGTTGTCACTTACCTCCACAGCCATACTTACCGCCCGGGTCCGTGTGGGCCTGAACGCCTTCTCCTTTGTCAAATGTGCCGGCAACTGGAAAATTGTAGGTACAGCATCAGCCTTCAGCTTCCTCTGGCCCTAAATAGAAAACACGACCAAAAGAGTAGGTGCATATTATGTGATTTAATTTACCTACCCTCACCATATATGGTGTTGGTAGTATTGATTTAAATAGACTTGTTAAGGGTGTGTATCTTTTTTTTTCTTCCTGGAACATAAACGTATAGCGTAAAGTGCAGCAACAGTGCACTTTAACAGTGCTCTTAATTTACATTCCACAGAGCAGAAGACAGCGATCGGATGTGTTCAGGTGTTTAATAGCCGGGGAGCCACAGGCCCACGGAATCATGAAAACCCCCTAGTTTGACATGTCACAATTGTCACATGCTACTTAAAGCATGATGAAATGTGGGAAATGAATTCCTGTACTCTCTACATCCAACAATGATGTTATATATTTTGGCATTATATAATGTCATGTTATTTGCCATGCTGTGAACATATCCTCAATAACCATCTTAAAACAGCCTGGTATACATTAATGCTCTGCGGTAATATGATCCAAACCACATGCTGTTATTATCAAGAAAATAGCATCTGAAACATCACTTGACTTTACCACATTACTGGCCAGATCAATATTAAACAATTGCATTATTCTTAACACAGTTAAATAGGGAATAGGGTGTCTGAGCCACAGACACCCTCCTCAATGTCAGATGGTAGTGGTACTGGATCTAATGGTGTTTTACCATTCATCAATTCAGGGAGATTGTACCTTACGGTCTGTGAAGAACTGATCATCCTCGAAATGCTCACTGCAAAGACGGGCATAGCTTGTAGGCTCCCAGTTCGCTCTCCTCATCTTTGACACCCATAACTTCTGCCTGTCTTTGTCGGTTCCAAAACTGTGTGTGAGAGAGAGAGAGAGAGAGAGAGAGAGAGAGAGAGAGAGAGAGAGAGAGAGAGAGAGAGAGAGAGAGAGAGAGAGACACACACACACACACACACACACACACACACAATCAGAGACAGGGGCTAACCTTTGCTGTAATGTCATATCCGACCAAGATACTGGTTTGACCTACAGTCTATGGTTTTGATTGATTGAAACATTTATTAACAGTTTGTAGAATTACAGTAGCCTACATTTCAAGCACAAACTCAATACAGAGACTGTTAACTGTGAGTGGACGACCCAATTAAGCATTACACTTGTTTACAACAGGGTCCACATTGTTCAATTCATCAAAACATTTAGAGACATACAATTAGACACTTCTATATAGTTAATGAACAGAACAGGAATTCATCATAAAGGAAGCAAAAACGGAAAAGATACAGTGAGGGGGGGACTATTATGCTATAAAAAAGGCTATCTATACAAGCTCTCAATCATAGACTGTAAAAAAGCTGTAAATGCACGACGTCCACGACAGTATGATCATTGCAACAGATATATATCACACATACTACCGTGTGAATGTGAACGCACCATAACAAAGCATCATGCAATTGTAATTGTGAATTTATGAAAGGCCACAATTATAGGCACACTATACCACGGGTGCAATTAGCCCCTCTCGGGACCCTACATAAAACTTTTCTGAGTCGTCCAAATGTCAGAAACTTCAGTAGCATTTGGGTTCTGCTTGGAGGGCTAGGGTGCAATCAGCAATGTGTGTCTGCTATTTTGTGTAGATTAATTTATAGCCCCTCGGCCCTCTCGGAACCCCCTGAAACTTTACTACCATTGGGTTCTGTGTTTCATTAGGTTACAGTCTATGGTTCTGACTCGCGGGGCTAATTAATTTAGTACACGATGACCCCAAATGAAAAAAAGCCAACATGCTTTATGGACAATCGGTTTAGCAGCATTGCATTGTAAATGTAGGCCTATACTTCCCTATGCCTGTCCATGCAAACTGTAAATAAAGTATTCAATCAAACAAATACAATAAGAACAGTTATGCTTTTCACGTGAAAAGCGTAACAGCATCGAATAATGTTGTATCGCAACGGTGCGAGTGCGACAAACCACCATGCCACGCTTACATATGAACCATATATGAACCCGTTGTGGAAACGGAGAGCGAGTAAATTACGTATTGCATATTGTGATCGATAACAAATGGAACATAACATAAAACTTACCGGAACAGTTGGGTGCCCAACGGTTTGCCACAGCGGTTGGTACATCCAAAGGCAGAACACGAGGGCATGTTGGCTTGCTCCTCGTCGAATCGAAGTGAGAAATAAAATCGTGCAAAAGCGGTGGTTTAGGGCGGGGTAACGTTCGATCCAAAAATAAGTCAACGTCTGATACAATCAAATTATAAAACCAAACTTTTGTTTCGGAGACAAATTTGTACAGTCTACTATACACCTGCCCTGAAGTTACTGACACTCGGATCCGAGTCCAGACACGCCTACCTCCCTTGAAGCTCGCACGTCAATCAAATTCATCCCAAGGTAGCCACGCCCCTCAAAACATACTCGACTTTATGGTCATTTCTTTAATAAATGGGACCATAATTTTCC
>NC_139705.1:55262022-55267022 GCF_964188405.1 Protomyctophum parallelum | reverse complement strand
TACCTCTAGTATAGTCATAATACTACCTGATGATCATGTTTAAATCTTCCTCTAGTATAGTCATAATACTACCTGATGATCATGTTTAAATCTTCCTCTAGTATAGTCATAATACTACCTGATGATCATGTTTAAATCTTCCTCTAGTATAGTCATAATACTACCTGATGATCATGTTTAAATCTTCCTCTAGTATAGTCATAATACTACCTGATGATCATGTGTTAAATCTACCTCTAGTATAGTCATAATACTACCTGATGATCATGTTTAAATCTACCTCTAGTATAGTCATAATACTACCTGATGATCATGTGTTAAATCTACCTCTAGTATAGTCATAATACTACCTGATGATCATGTTTAAATCTTCCTCTAGTATAGTCATAATACTACCTGATGATCATGTTTAAATCTACCTCTAGTATAGTCATAATACTACCTGATGATCATGTTTAAATCTACCTCTAGTATAGTCATAATACTACCTGATGATCATGTGTTAAATCTACCTCTAGTATAGTCATAATACTACCTGATGATCATGTTTAAATCTACCTCTAGTATAGTCATAATACTACCTGATGATCATGTTTAAATCTTCCTCTAGTATAGTCATAATACTACCTGATGATCATGTTTAAATCTACCTCTAGTATAGTCATAATACTACCTGATGATCATGTTTAAATCTTCCTCTAGTATAGTCATAATACTACCTGATGATCATGTTTAAATCTACCTCTAGTATAGTCATAATACTACCTGATGATCATGTTTAAATCTACCTCTAGTATAGTCATAATACTACCTGATGATCATGTTTAAATCTACCTCTAGTATAGTCATAATACTACCTGATGATCATGTTTAAATCTACCTCTAGTATAGTCATAATACTACCTGATGATCATGTTTAAATCTTCCTCTAGTATAGTCATAATACTACCTGATGATCATGTTTAAATCTACCTCTAGTATAGTCATAATACTACCTGATGATCATGTTTAAATCTACCTCTAGTATAGTCATAATACTACCTGATGATCATGTTTAAATCTTCCTCTAGTATAGTCATAATACTACCTGATGATCATGTTTAAATCTACCTCTAGTATAGTCATAATACTACCTGATGATCATGTGTTAAATCTACCTCTAGTATAGTCATAATACTACCTGATGATCATGTTTAAATCTACCTCTAGTATAGTCATAATACTACCTGATGATCATGTTTAAATCTACCTCTAGTATAGTCATAATACTACCTGATGATCATGTGTTAAATCTACCTCTAGTATAGTCATAATACTACCTGATGATCATGTTTAAATCTTCCTCTAGTATAGTCATAATACTACCTGATGATCATGTTTAAATCTACCTCTAGTATAGTCATAATACTACCTGATGATCATGTTTAAATCTACCTCTAGTATAGTCATAATACTACCTGATGATCATGTTTAAATCTTCCTCTAGTATAGTCATAATACTACCTGATGTTCATGTGTTAAATCTTCCTCTAGTATAGTCATAATACTACCTGATGATCATGTTTAAATCTACCTCTAGTATAGTCATAATACTACCTGATGATCATGTGTTAAATCTTCCTCTAGTATAGTCATAATACTACCTGATGATCATGTTTAAATCTTCCTCTAGTATAGTCATAATACTACCTGATGATCATGTGTTAAATCTTCCTCTAGTATAGTGATAATACTACCTGATGATCATGTTTAAATCTACCTCTAGTATAGTCATAATACTACCTGATGATCATGTGTTAAATCTACCTCTAGTATAGTCATAATACTACCTGATGATCATGTTTAAATCTTCCTCTAGTATAGTCATAATACTACCTGATGATCATGTTTAAATCTTCCTCTAGTATAGTCATAATACTACCTGATGATCATGTGTTAAATCTACCTCTAGTATAGTCATAATACTACCTGATGATCATGTGTTAAATCTACCTCTAGTATAGTCATAATACTACCTGATGATCATGTTTAAATCTACCTCTAGTATAGTCATAATACTACCTGATGATCATGTGTTAAATCTTCCTCTAGTATAGTGATAATACTACCTGATGATCATGTTTAAATCTACCTCTAGTATAGTCATAATACTACCTGATGATCATGTGTTAAATCTACCTCTAGTATAGTCATAATACTACCTGATGATCATGTTTAAATCTTCCTCTAGTATAGTCATAATACTACCTGATGATCATGTTTAAATCTTCCTCTAGTATAGTCATAATACTACCTGATGATCATGTGTTAAATCTACCTCTAGTATAGTCATAATACTACCTGATGATCATGTTTAAATCTACCTCTAGTATAGTCATAATACTACCTGATGATCATGTTTAAATCTACCTCTAGTATAGTCATAATACTACCTGATGATCATGTTTAAATCTTCCTCTAGTATAGTCATAATACTACCTGATGATCATGTTTAAATCTACCTCTAGTATAGTCATAATACTACCTGATGATCATGTTTAAATCTTCCTCTAGTATAGTCATAATACTACCTGATGATCATGTTTAAATCTACCTCTAGTATAGTCATAATACTACCTGATGATCATGTGTTAAATCTACCTCTAGTATAGTCATAATACTACCTGATGATCATGTGTTAAATCTACCTCTAGTATAGTCATAATACTACCTGATGATCATGTTTAAATCTACCTCTAGTATAGTCATAATACTACCTGATGATCATGTTTAAATCTTCCTCTAGTATAGTCATAATACTACCTGATGATCATGTTTAAATCTTCCTCTAGTATAGTCATAATACTACCTGATGATCATGTTTAAATCTTCCTCTAGTATAGTCATAATACTACCTGATGATCATGTGTTAAATCTTCCTCTAGTATAGTCATAATACTACCTGATGATCATGTGTTAAATCTACCTCTAGTATAGTCATAATACTACCTGATGATCATGTTTAAATCTACCTCTAGTATAGTCATAATACTACCTGATGATCATGTGTTAAATCTTCCTCTAGTATAGTCATAATACTACCTGATGATCATGTTTAAATCTACCTCTAGTATAGTCATAATACTACCTGATGATCATGTTTAAATCTACCTCTAGTATAGTCATAATACTACCTGATGATCATGTTTAAATCTACCTCTAGTATAGTCATAATACTACCTGATGATCATGTTTAAATCTACCTCTAGTATAGTCATAATACTACCTGATGATCATGTTTAAATCTTCCTCTAGTATAGTCATAATACTACCTGATGATCATGTGTTAAATCTTCCTCTAGTATAGTCATAATACTACCTGATGATCATGTGTTAAATCTACCTCTAGTATAGTCATAATACTACCTGATGATCATGTTTAAATCTACCTCTAGTATAGTCATAATACTACCTGATGATCATGTTTAAATCTTCCTCTAGTATAGTCATAATACTACCTGATGATCATGTGTTAAATCTTCCTCTAGTATAGTCATAATACTACCTGATGATCATGTTTAAATCTACCTCTAGTATAGTCATAATACTACCTGATGATCATGTTTAAATCTACCTCTAGTATAGTCATAATACTACCTGATGATCATGTTTAAATCTACCTCTAGTATAGTCATAATACTACCTGATGATCATGTTTAAATCTACCTCTAGTATAGTCATAATACTACCTGATGATCATGTTTAAATCTTCCTCTAGTATAGTCATAATACTACCTGATGATCATGTTTAAATCTTCCTCTAGTATAGTCATAATACTACCTGATGATCATGTTTAAATCTTCCTCTAGTATAGTCATAATACTACCTGATGATCATGTTTAAATCTACCTCTAGTATAGTCATAATACTACCTGATGATCATGTGTTAAATCTTCCTCTAGTATAGTCATAATACTACCTGATGATCATGTTTAAATCTACCTCTAGTATAGTCATAATACTACCTGATGATCATGTTTAAATCTACCTCTAGTATAGTCATAATACTACCTGATGATCATGTTTAAATCTTCCTCTAGTATAGTCATAATACTACCTGATGATCATGTGTTAAATCTTCCTCTAGTATAGTCATAATACTACCTGATGATCATGTTTAAATCTACCTCTAGTATAGTCATAATACTACCTGATGATCATGTTTAAATCTTCCTCTAGTATAGTCATAATACTACCTGATGATCATGTGTTAAATCTTCCTCTAGTATAGTCATAATACTACCTGATGATCATGTGTTAAATCTACCTCTAGTATAGTCATAATACTACCTGATGATCATGTTTAAATCTACCTCTAGTATAGTCATAATACTACCTGATGATCATGTTTAAATCTTCCTCTAGTATAGTCATAATACTACCTGATGATCATGTGTTAAATCTTCCTCTAGTATAGTCATAATACTACCTGATGATCATGTTTAAATCTACCTCTAGTATAGTCATAATACTACCTGATGATCATGTTTAAATCTACCTCTAGTATAGTCATAATACTACCTGATGATCATGTGTTAAATCTTCCTCTAGTATAGTCATAATACTACCTGATGATCATGTTTAAATCTACCTCTAGTATAGTCATAATACTACCTGATGATCATGTTTAAATCTACCTCTAGTATAGTCATAATACTACCTGATGATCATGTTTAAATCTACCTCTAGTATAGTCATAATACTACCTGATGATCATGTTTAAATCTACCTCTAGTATAGTCATAATACTACCTGATGATCATGTTTAAATCTTCCTCTAGTATAGTCATAATACTACCTGATGATCATGTTTAAATCTTCCTCTAGTATAGTCATAATACTACCTGATGATCATGTTTAAATCTTCCTCTAGTATAGTCATAATACTACCTGATGATCATGTTTAAATCTTCCTCTAGTATAGTCATAATACTACCTGATGATCATGTTTAAATCTTCC
>NC_139705.1:55237022-55257022 GCF_964188405.1 Protomyctophum parallelum | reverse complement strand
TGTCTTACTCTATGGCTCTGGGTCAATGATGTAACTCTGTCTTACTCTATGGCTCTGGGTCTGATGTAACTCTGTCTTACTCTATGGCTCTGGGTCTGATGTAACTCTGTCTTACTCTATGGCTCTGGGTCATGATGTAACTCTGTCTTACTCTATGGCTCTGGGTCTGATGTAACTCTGTCTTACTCTATGGCTCTGGGTCTGATGTAACTCTGTCTTACTCTATGGCTCTGGGTCTATGATGTAACTCTGTCTTACTCTATGGCTCTGGGTCTGATGTAACTCTGTCTTACTCTATGGCTCTGGGTCTGATGTAACTCTGTCTTACTCTATGGCTCTGGGTCAATGATGTAACTCTGTCTTACTCTATGGCTCTGGGTCTGATGTAACTCTGTCTTACTCTATGGCTCTGGGTCTGATGTAACTCTGTCTTACTCTATGGCTCTGGGTCAATGATGTAACTCTGTCTTACTCTATGGCTCTGGGTCTGATGTAACTCTGTCTTACTCTATGGCTCTGGGTCTGATGTAACTCTGTCTTACTCTATGGCTCTGGGTCTGATGTAACTCTGTCTTACTCTATGGCTCTGGGTCTGATGTAACTCTGTCTTACTCTATGGCTCTGGGTCTGATGTAACTCTGTCTTACTCTATGGCTCTGGGTCAATGATGTAACTCTGTCTTACTCTATGGCTCTGGGTCAATGATGTAACTCTGTCTTACTCTATGGCTCTGGGTCTGATGTAACTCTGTCTTACTCTATGGCTCTGGGTCTGATGTAACTCTGTCTTACTCTATGGCTCTGGGTCTGATGTAACTCTGTCTTACTCTATGGCTCTGGGTCTGATGTAACTCTGTCTTACTCTATGGCTCTGGGTCTGATGTAACTCTGTCTTACTCTATGGCTCTGGGTCAATGATGTAACTCTGTCTTACTCTATGGCTCTGGGTCAATGATGTAACTCTGTCTTACTCTATGGCTCTGGGTCTGATGTAACTCTGTCTTACTCTATGGCTCTGGGTCTGATGTAACTCTGTCTTACTCTATGGCTCTGGGTCTGATGTAACTCTGTCTTACTCTATGGCTCTGGGTCTGATGTAACTCTGTCTTACTCTATGGCTCTGGGTCTGATGTAACTCTGTCTTACTCTATGGCTCTGGGTCATGATGTAACTCTGTCTTACTCTATGGCTCTGGGTCATGATGTAACTCTGTCTTACTCTATGGCTCTGGGTCTGATGTAACTCTGTCTTACTCTATGGCTCTGGGTCTGATGTAACTCTGTCTTACTCTATGGCTCTGGGTCTGATGTAACTCTGTCTTACTCTATGGCTCTGGGTCTGATGTAACTCTGTCTTACTCTATGGCTCTGGGTCAATGATGTAACTCTGTCTTACTCTATGGCTCTGGGTCTGATGTAACTCTGTCTTACTCTATGGCTCTGGGTCTGATGTAACTCTGTCTTACTCTATGGCTCTGGGTCTGATGTAACTCTGTCTTACTCTATGGCTCTGGGTCATGATGTAACTCTGTCTTACTCTATGGCTCTGGGTCAATGATGTAACTCTGTCTTACTCTATGGCTCTGGGTCAATGATGTAACTCTGTCTTACTCTATGGCTCTGGGTCAATGATGTAACTCTGTCTTACTCTATGGCTCTGGGTCTGATGTAACTCTGTCTTACTCTATGGCTCTGGGTCTGATGTAACTCTGTCTTACTCTATGGCTCTGGGTCTGATGTAACTCTGTCTTACTCTATGGCTCTGGGTCTGATGTAACTCTGTCTTACTCTATGGCTCTGGGTCTATGATGTAACTCTGTCTTACTCTATGGCTCTGGGTCTATGATGTAACTCTGTCTTACTCTATGGCTCTGGGTCTGATGTAACTCTGTCTTACTCTATGGCTCTGGGTCTGATGTAACTCTGTCTTACTCTATGGCTCTGGGTCTGATGTAACTCTGTCTTACTCTATGGCTCTGGGTCTGATGTAACTCTGTCTTACTCTATGGCTCTGGGTCTGATGTAACTCTGTCTTACTCTATGGCTCTGGGTCTGATGTAACTCTGTCTTACTCTATGGCTCTGGGTCTGATGTAACTCTGTCTTACTCTATGGCTCTGGGTCTGATGTAACTCTGTCTTACTCTATGGCTCTGGGTCAATGATGTAACTCTGTCTTACTCTATGGCTCTGGGTCTGATGTAACTCTGTCTTACTCTATGGCTCTGGGTCTGATGTAACTCTGTCTTACTCTATGGCTCTGGGTCAATGATGTAACTCTGTCTTACTCTATGGCTCTGGGTCAATGATGTAACTCTGTCTTACTCTATGGCTCTGGGTCTGATGTAACTCTGTCTTACTCTATGGCTCTGGGTCAATGATGTAACTCTGTCTTACTCTATGGCTCTGGGTCTGATGTAACTCTGTCTTACTCTATGGCTCTGGGTCTGATGTAACTCTGTCTTACTCTATGGCTCTGGGTCATGATGTAACTCTGTCTTACTCTATGGCTCTGGGTCAATGATGTAACTCTGTCTTACTCTATGGCTCTGGGTCTGATGTAACTCTGTCTTACTCTATGGCTCTGGGTCTGATGTAACTCTGTCTTACTCTATGGCTCTGGGTCTGATGTAACTCTGTCTTACTCTATGGCTCTGGGTCTGATGTAACTCTGTCTTACTCTATGGCTCTGGGTCTGACGTAACTCTGTCTTACTCTATGGCTCTGGGTCTGATGTAACTCTGTCTTACTCTATGGCTCTGGGTCTATGATGTAACTCTGTCTTACTCTATGGCTCTGGGTCTATGATGTAACTCTGTCTTACTCTATGGCTCTGGGTCTGATGTAACTCTGTCTTACTCTATGGCTCTGGGTCTGATGTAACTCTGTCTTACTCTATGGCTCTGGGTCTGATGTAACTCTGTCTTACTCTATGGCTCTGGGTCTGATGTAACTCTGTCTTACTCTATGGCTCTGGGTCTGATGTAACTCTGTCTTACTCTATGGCTCTGGGTCTGATGTAACTCTGTCTTACTCTATGGCTCTGGGTCTGATGTAACTCTGTCTTACTCTATGGCTCTGGGTCAATGATGTAACTCTGTCTTACTCTATGGCTCTGGGTCTGATGTAACTCTGTCTTACTCTATGGCTCTGGGTCTGATGTAACTCTGTCTTACTCTATGGCTCTGGGTCAATGATGTAACTCTGTCTTACTCTATGGCTCTGGGTCAATGATGTAACTCTGTCTTACTCTATGGCTCTGGGTCAATGATGTAACTCTGTCTTACTCTATGGCTCTGGGTCTGATGTAACTCTGTCTTACTCTATGGCTCTGGGTCTGATGTAACTCTGTCTTACTCTATGGCTCTGGGTCTGATGTAACTCTGTCTTACTCTATGGCTCTGGGTCTGATGTAACTCTGTCTTACTCTATGGCTCTGGGTCTGATGTAACTCTGTCTTACTCTATGGCTCTGGGTCTGATGTAACTCTGTCTTACTCTATGGCTCTGGGTCTGATGTAACTCTGTCTTACTCTATGGCTCTGGGTCTGATGTAACTCTGTCTTACTCTATGGCTCTGGGTCTGATGTAACTCTGTCTTACTCTATGGCTCTGGGTCATGATGTAACTCTGTCTTACTCTATGGCTCTGGGTCTGATGTAACTCTGTCTTACTCTATGGCTCTGGGTCTGATGTAACTCTGTCTTACTCTATGGCTCTGGGTCTGATGTAACTCTGTCTTACTCTATGGCTCTGGGTCTGATGTAACTCTGTCTTACTCTATGGCTCTGGGTCAATGATGTAACTCTGTCTTACTCTATGGCTCTGGGTCAATGATGTAACTCTGTCTTACTCTATGGCTCTGGGTCTGATGTAACTCTGTCTTACTCTATGGCTCTGGGTCAATGATGTAACTCTGTCTTACTCTATGGCTCTGGGTCTGATGTAACTCTGTCTTACTCTATGGCTCTGGGTCTGATGTAACTCTGTCTTACTCTATGGCTCTGGGTCATGATGTAACTCTGTCTTACTCTATGGCTCTGGGTCAATGATGTAACTCTGTCTTACTCTATGGCTCTGGGTCAATGATGTAACTCTGTCTTACTCTATGGCTCTGGGTCTGATGTAACTCTGTCTTACTCTATGGCTCTGGGTCTGATGTAACTCTGTCTTACTCTATGGCTCTGGGTCTGATGTAACTCTGTCTTACTCTATGGCTCTGGGTCTGATGTAACTCTGTCTTACTCTATGGCTCTGGGTCTATGATGTAACTCTGTCTTACTCTATGGCTCTGGGTCTATGATGTAACTCTGTCTTACTCTATGGCTCTGGGTCTGATGTAACTCTGTCTTACTCTATGGCTCTGGGTCTGATGTAACTCTGTCTTACTCTATGGCTCTGGGTCTGATGTAACTCTGTCTTACTCTATGGCTCTGGGTCTGATGTAACTCTGTCTTACTCTATGGCTCTGGGTCTGATGTAACTCTGTCTTACTCTATGGCTCTGGGTCTGATGTAACTCTGTCTTACTCTATGGCTCTGGGTCATGATGTAACTCTGTCTTACTCTATGGCTCTGGGTCTGATGTAACTCTGTCTTACTCTATGGCTCTGGGTCTGATGTAACTCTGTCTTACTCTATGGCTCTGGGTCTGATGTAACTCTGTCTTACTCTATGGCTCTGGGTCTGATGTAACTCTGTCTTACTCTATGGCTCTGGGTCAATGATGTAACTCTGTCTTACTCTATGGCTCTGGGTCAACTAGGGCGTTACATTACCAAGATAAATAAATAAAATAAATGAGTTAGGGAGAGGAGAGGCAGACAGACAGACAGGCAGGCAGACAGACAGGCAGGCAGACAGGCAGACAGACAGGCAGGCAGACAGACAGGCAGGCAGACAGGCAGGCAGGCAGGCAGACAGACAGGCAGGCAGACAGGCAGGCAGGCAGGCAGGCAGACAGACAGGCAGGCAGGCAGGCAGGCAGACAGACAGACAGACAGATAGACAGGCAGACAGACAGACAGACAGACAGACAGACAGACAGACAGACAGACAGACAGACAGACAGACAGACAGACAGATAGACAGACAGGCAGGCAGACAGGCAGACAGACAGACAGATAGACAGACAGGCAGGCAGGCAGACAGGCAGGCTACACTGGAGCGTTTCTCTGTTGGCTCTCTCTGTCCTAACTCTCTGACTCTGACTCTCTGACTCTGACTCTGTCTCTGACTCTCTAACTCTCTGACTCTAACTCTGACTCTGACTCTGACTCTGACTCTCTGACTCTGACTCTCTGACTCTGTCTCTAACTCTCTGACTCTAACTCTGACTCTGACTCTGACTCTGACTCTCTGACTCTGTCTCTAACTCTCTGACTCTAACTCTGACTCTGACTCTGACTCTCTGACTCTGTCTCTAACTCTCTGACTCTAACTCTGACTCTGACTCTGACTCTGACTCTCTGACTCTGACTCTCTGACTCTGTCTCTAACTCTCTGACTCTAACTCTGACTCTGACTCTGACTCTGACTCTCTGACTCTGTCTCTAACTCTCTGACTCTAACTCTGACTCTGACTCTGACTCTGACTCTCTGACTCTGTCTCTAACTCTCTGACTCTAACTCTGACTCTCTGACTTTAACTCTGAGGATCATTAACATGTTGTCTCTGTCTCTGACTCTCTGACTCTGACTCTGACTCTGACTCTCTGACTCTGACTCTGACTCTAACTCTCTGACTCTGACTCTCTGACTCTAACTCTGACTCTGACTCTAACTCTCTGACTCTAACTCTGACTCTCTGACTCTAACTCTCTAACTCTCTGACTCTAACTCTGACTCTCTGACTCTCTGACTCTAACTCTCTGACTCTCTAACTCTCTGACTCTAACTCTGACTCTCTGACTCTCTGACTCTAACTCTCTGACTCTCTAACTCTCTGACTCTAACTCTGACTCTCTGACTCTCTGACTCTAACTCTGACTCTCTGACTCTAACTCTGACTCTCTGACTCTCTGACTCTAACTCTCTGACTCTAACTCTGACTCTCTGACTCTAACTCTCTGACTCTGACTCTCTGACTCTCTGACTCTAACTCTCTGACTCTGACTCTCTGACTCTAACTATCTGACTCTAACTCTCTGACTCTAACTCTGACTCTCTGTCTCTGTCTCTGACTCTCTGACTCTGACTCTGAGGATCATTACGTATTTTCTCTGACTCTCTGTCTCTGACTCTCTGACTCTAACTCTGACTCTCTGACTCTCTGACTCTAACTCTCTGACTCTAACTCTCTGACTCTAACTCTGACTCTCTGTCTCTGACTCTCTGACTCTCTGTCTCTGACTCTCTGTCTCTGACTCTGACTCTCTGACTCTGACTCTGAGGATCATTACGTGTTTTCTCTGACTCTCTGTCTCTGACATTTATGTTGTACTGTAAATGTGTTGGTGTTAAGGGCTTGTATTTCAACTATGTGTATCACTATGTGTATCACTATGTGTATCACTATGTGTATCACTATGTGTATCACTATGTGTATCACTATGTGTATCAGGGTTCATCATGGGCCTCGACCCGGAAGGTCAGTGGATTTTCTGCGCGCTGTTTGTGGTGGGCCAGTCTGGCACAGACAGTCTGTGCCGATTTTTCGTCTCATTCCAGCCCTGAATTGGCATATGTATGTCAGTGGCCACCCTTGGCCAATAAGAGATAGTTCCACACATTGGAACTATCCCATTGAGACAAAGCGGGGTGCTATGGGCTATAGTTCCACACATTGGAACTATCCCATTGAGACAAAGCGGGGTGCTATGGGCTATAGTTCCACACATTGGAACTATCCCATTGAGACAAAGATGGGTGCTATGGGCTATAGTTCCACACATTGGAACTATCCCATTGAGACAAAGCGGGGTGCTGTGGGCTATAGTTCCACACATTGGAACTATCCCATTGAGACAAAGCGGGGTGCTATGGGCTATAGTTCCACACATTGGAACTATCCCATTGAGACAAAGCGGGGTGCCTATGGGCTATAGTTCCACACATTGGAACTATCCCATTGAGACAAAGCGGGGTGCCTATGGGCTATAGTTCCACACATTGGAACTATCCCATTGAGACAAAGCGGGGTGCCTATGGGCTATAGTTCCACACATTGGAACTATCCCATTGAGACAAAGCGGGGTGCTATGGGCTATAGTTCCACACATTGGAACTATCCCATTGAGACAAAGATGGGTGCTATGGGCTATAGTTCCACACATTGGAACTATCCCATTGAGACAAAGCGGGGTGCTGTGGGCTATAGTTCCACACATTGGAACTATCCCATTGAGACAAAGCGGGGTGCTATGGGCTATAGTTCCACACATTGGAACTATCCCATTGAGACAAAGCGGGGTGCCTATGGGCTATAGTTCCACACATTGGAACTATCCCATTGAGACAAAGCGGGGTGCCTATGGGCTATAGTTCCACACATTGGAACTATCCCATTGAGACAAAGCGGGGTGCCTATGGGCTATAGTTCCACACATTGGAACTATCCCATTGAGACAAAGCGGGGTGCTATGGGCTATAGTTCCACACATTGGAACTATCCCATTGAGACAAAGCGGGGTGCTATGGGCTATAGTTCCACACATTGGAACTATCCCATTGAGACAAAGCGGGGTGCTGTGGGCTATAGTTCCACACATTGGAACTATCCCATTGAGACAAAGCGGGGTGCCTATGGGCTATAGTTCCTCACATTGGAACTATCCCATTGAGACAAAGCGGGGTGCCTATGGGCTATAGTTCCACACATTGGAACTATCCCATTGAGACAAAGCGGGGTGCTATGGGCTATAGTTCCACACATTGGAACTATCCCATTGAGATAGAATGAACACTTCCGCATTCCACTGTTACATTGGGAGTCAACGATAATAGTGTCGCCACCACTCTCTTACTATATTACCACTTGGGTTATCAATACAAATGAACAAGCTCCATCACTACAGATAATGGCTGATAACTATGCATACTCCTACTGTATACTATGCTGTACATGTAGAGTAGTTGTATATGGTGTACTTCAGTCCTGAGAAAGAGACAGTGGTTGTACAGTGTCATGTATTAGTAATAGCTCGTGCTTAACGTACACGATGTGCTAAATAATACATGTTTTCTCTGACTCTCTGTCTCTGACATATGTTGTACTGTGTGTTAAGGGCTTGTATTTCAACTATGTGTATCATTACAAGCAACGTATAGGTAACACATACTGTGTGTATACCCAGGGTTTACATTTGACATTTGGCAGCGGTGGCCGAACGGTTTGCGGAGCGGTCTTGATATCGAAAGGTCGCTAGTTCGTATCCCCGGACCGGCACGTTAAAATTACCACCGCTGAAGTGACCTTGGACAAGGCATTGAACCCCTACCATGAAATGTTCTATGAGCAGGACCTGGCTGTAAACAAGTTCTTGAGCTTAGTCCAGTTACCCTGGGTAAACATAGTACCTTTCCTTTCCTTAGTCCAGTTACCCTGGGTAAACATAGTACCTTTCCTTTCCTTAGTCCAGTTACCCTGGGTAAACATAGTACCTTTCCTTTCCTTAGTCCAGTTACCCTGGGTAAACATGGTACCTTTCCTTTCCTTAGTCCAGTTACCCTGGGTAAACATAGTACCTTTCCTTTCCTTAGTCCAGTTACCCTGGGTAAACATGGTACCTTTCCTTTCCTTAGTCCAGTTACCCTGGGTAAACATAGTACCTTTCCTTTCCTTAGTCCAGTTACCCTGGGTAAACATGGTACCTTTCCTTTCCTTAGTCCAGTTTCCCTGGATAAACATAGTACCTTTCCTTTCCTTAGTCCAGTTACCCTGGGTAAACATAGTACCTTTCCTTTCCTTAGTCCAGTTACCCTGGGTAAACATAGTACCTTTCCTTTCCTTAGTCCAGTTACCCTGGGTAAACATAGTACCTTTCCTTTCCTTAGTCCAGTTACCCTGGGTAAACATAGTACCTTTCCTTTCCTTAGTCCAGTTACCCTGGGTAAACATAGTACCTTACCTTTCCTTAGTCCAGTTACCCTGGGTAAACATGGTACCTTTCCTTTCCTTAGTCCAGTTACCCTGGGTAAACATAGTACCTTTCCTTTCCTTAGTCCAGTTACCCTGGGTAAACATAGTACCTTTCCTTTCCTTAGTCCAGTTACCCTGGGTAAACACCTTTCCTTTCCTTTCCCCCCCAGCATGGCCCAGAAAGAGAAGCTCCAGTGTCTGAAGGACTTCCACAAAGACACCCTGAAGCCGTCTCCGGGGAAGAGTCCCGGGACGCGTCCCGAGGACGAGGCGGAGGGCAAGGGTCCGCAGGAGAGGGAGAAGTGGAGCAGCAAACTGGACTTTGTTCTGTCGGTGGCCGGAGGCTTCGTGGGGTTAGGGAACGTCTGGAGATTCCCCTACCTCTGCTACAAGAACGGTGGAGGTGAGGTCCCTACACACTACACACTACAACCTATACACTACAACCTATACACTACAACCTATACACTACAACCTATACACTACAACCTATACACTACAACCTATACACTACACACTACACACTACACACTACACACTAACAATTAAATGAACCAATTATAGCAAAAATGAGGGAGGTGGTGGGTCAGTTCAGAAATCAGTAAATAAGCTTAACTGTGATTTATTAACTAAAACCAAAATAGTCACTTAATGAAATCAAAATAAAATAAACTGCCTCAAAAGGGATGTGAGGGTGTGAGGTTCACTGTCCAAAGCTAGACTTAAAGGTGTATTCAGTGATTTCACTTAATTCAAATATCACTTATTTTTTTGTTTTGTTGTGATAATCCTCTCTACTATAGAGTGTGCTGACCATATAAGGAGTTCCTCCCTGTCCCCAGTTAACCCCTGGGGGTCAAAAAACCTTAGGTTTTGTTTTTGACTCTCTATCCTGATTGGACGAAAGGCTGGGTCCCACAGCCAAAAACGAAACCTAAGGTTTTTTGAGTGAAATCACTGAATATACCTTTAAATGTCCACAAAATAAATTCAAAATGGAACCCGCTCAATGTTGTGTAGTGGTAACGCCAGGGCTCCACTGGGCGCGTTTGGGCGCGTTGCGTTACGCGTGTGTGCGTCAAAAAACTAACCGGTTCATTTTTAATGGTGATGGAGACGCGACGCGACGCAGGGCAGTGGAGCCACCCTCCATTGATTAAAAGGGGCACATTCCCGACGCAGACGCGCCCAGTGGAGCCCTGGCGTATAAGTCTCCTCTTACCAGTCTTTACACGGTTACGCAAAGTCCATCCTCGATCGAAATCCAGACTCCAGGAAGGGAAAGAAGGTCTTTAAATCCAAAGGTAGAATCCGATTTCAGGGAAATAATCCAAATGGCTGTAAGGCAAGACTTGGGAAAATCCTCCTCTTGCTTCCTCAGTAGACTGTCTGTCTCCCTGCACCTCCACTCTGGACTGCTAGAGTCAATCTCTCCAGGTGGCTCAAACAATGTGACTGCCCCTCACCCCATCAGCCAGGTGAGCTACAGGTGGCTCAAACAATGTGACTGCCCCTCACCCCATCAGCCAGGTGAGCTGTGGGCGGGGATCACCCCATCAGCCAGGTGAGCTGTGGGCGGGGATTCCCAATTGTCATGAATGGACTTAACCATGACAAATATGGGAGACAACACACAGGAGTAAATGCCAAAAACAAGTATTTGTTTTAACTTAGTCAACCAAATCATGCTTAACAGGTGAAGTGGGGTGTGAGTCATCAGTTGGATCAGTAGTGTATTTGTATTGCATGTGTGGATGTGTGAAAGTGTAGTCAAGTGTATGTGCAAGTGCAGCAACTCAGGTCAAAACTAACTAAAAGGAGCCACAGAACAAACATTGTTCCCTAGGCAGGAGAGAGATAGCCTGGTTAATAAACCAGACCGAATCAGCCGTTGGCAAAAAAAAATGCCTACCGGCGGATTTCGGTCTGGAGAGGCTCAATTTTACGCCCATTTCCTACACACGAGAATGTGTGCGCCCAATAGGGACACGGTATGCAATATGGGCGGGCTTTGGTACAGTGACGTTCAATGCTTGAGACCTTTGACTGACAGTAGCTCTGACCAATTGCGTCAAAGAGAAAATGTTTCCCTGGAAATGAAATCCAAGCTGAGCCTCCCCAGACTAATATCCCGCGGATCCGTGCGATATTAGTCTGGTTTATTAACCAGGCTAGGAGAGAGAGGGAAATGGCCTTGACCAGCCTGCTTAAATAGGCTGAGCCCAATTGGAGTCAGGTGTGCCTCCTCATCTAGGCACACCCCCGCAGGCTGGTCCCCTCCTCCTGCACATGAACAGAGAACAGCATTAAACAGGATGGCTCATCACACCAATCACTGCCTGTTGCCATAGCAACACATGTATCTAACTGGTTTCTCATTGCATATAGTCCAGCAGAAGACTAGAAAAACTCATAGCGTGGCAGATTGGTGGAAAATAATAACATAAATGAAGAATGGAGCATATATAGCAAACAAAAGCTCCCAGCCTGTGGAGCGACGACGCTCCCAGCCTGTGGAGCGATGACGCTCCCAGCCTGTGGAGCGATGACGCTCCCAGCCTGTGGCGCGATGCTCCCAGCTTGTGGAGTGACGCTCCCAGCCTGTGGAGTGACGCTCCCAGCCTGTGGAGTGACGCTCCCAGCCTGTGGAGTGACGCTCCCAGCCTGTGGAGCGATGCTCCCAGCTTGTGGGTTTGACGACGCTCCCAGCCTGTGGAGTGACGTGATCGGTTATGATATCAATAAAGTTGTGCTGGGCGTTATTAATTGATAGGACGGAGAACTCCATTTATGCCACTCAGGGTGTTAATTAATTATGCAATATTACCCTTAAAACTAAGAGAATCGCTGAAATAACATATTGTTTTGAATGACAGATGTAGTCACTACAACCACAAATGTCCCGAGAAACTAGCTAGCCTAGCCACCGAGTTTGCTAGCGTTCTGGGAGAACAGAGCAGCTGAATTATTTGTTTTGATTATAGGTGTGGAGCGGTGCTGGTTTGAACCACGGCTAGAAGGCTGTTTCATCAACCAATCAGATTGCTTCCTCTAAAACGTTTGTTATTTAACCCTTCAGGTGCGTTCCTCATCCCCTACACCATCTTCCTGTTCGGAGGAGGACTTCCTGTGTTCTTCTTGGAGGTCGCTCTGGGTCAGTTCACCTCCGAGGGAGGAATCACCTGCTGGGCCAAGCTGTGTCCCATCTTTACAGGTAACTACACTACACTGCCCAGAATGCACTACTACACTACACTACCCAGAATGCACCTCTACACTACACTACACTACACACACTGTCCCCCTTTTTGAAACTAGCTCCTTGCCACTCACCCTACACACTTCCACTTGGTTTGAGCATAGATATACACTGTATAAATAATATTATTTATATATCTAGACCACGACACGACGCTACGCTACGCTACGCTACGCTACACTACACAACAACACACTGAGGTCCGGGGCTAGGCCAGGCTAAACTTCCGACAGAGATGCATTACTATTCCTTGATTCCTTTCCTTTATGCAGAGAGAGTTGTAGATCAGCTATTTTCGGGGCACGACCTAGGACATTTAGGGAAGAAAAGCAATTCTCCTGAATGCTTCCTTCCAGCATGGCATGGAAAGGAAAGGAGTGGCATTTTGCATTTCTTTAACCGCATGTATAAAAGCTACGTTTGTGGTCTGGAGAGGGCAGTTGTTTTACAGACGGGTAAAAGGACAGTTGTTTTACAGACGGGTAAAAGGGCAGTTGTTTTACAGACGGGTAAAAGGACAGTTGTTTTACAGACGGGTAAAAGGGCAGTTGTTTTACAGACGGGTAAAAGGGCAGTTGTTTTACAGACGGGTAAAAGGGCAGTTGTTTTACAGACGGGTAAAAGGGCAGTTGTTTTACAGACGGGTAAAAGGACAGTTGTTTTACAGACGGGTAAAAGGGCAGTTGTTTTACAGACGGGTAAAAGGGCAGTTGTTTTACAGACGGGTAAAAGGGCAGTTGTTTTACAGACGGGTAAAAGGGCAGTTGTTTTACAGACGGGTAAAAGGACAGTTGTTTTACAGACGGGTAAAAGGGCAGTTGTTTTACAGACGGGTAAAAGGGCAGTTGTTTTACAGACGGGTAAAAGGGCAGTTGTTTTACAGACGGGTAAAAGGGCAGTTGTTTTACAGACGGGTAAAAGGGCAGTTGTTTTATAGACGGGTAAAAGGGCAGTTGTTTTACAGACGGGTAAAAGGGCAGTTGTTTTACAGACGGTTAAAAGGCCAATTGTTTTACAGACGGGTAAAAGGGCAGTTGTTTTACAGACGGATATCCAGTGAACTCTAGTCAACAACACAAAACAACTACACTTATATATGTATATACAGTATATGTATATACTGTATATGTATGTATATATATATATATATATATATATATATATATATATATATATATATATATAACGCTACACTACATTGCAGGGGGAGAATAATGCAGCGCCTCAAAGAAACAGAGGATAATATAATTACACCAAAGATCAGAGTAGATTTAGAAACATTAGACAGAGTCATCTGAGGAATGTTCGGTTTGAACTACAGTACAAGACATGCTGTGTGTGTGTGTGTGTGTGTGTGTGTGTGTGTGTGTGTGTGTGTGTGTGTGTGTGTGTGTGTGTGTGTGTGTGTGTGTGTGTGTGTCTCCCTCCCCCACTTGGCTGGCTAATTGGACAGCACTCTCTCTTCATTAGTTTGTTTGCGTGCGTGCGTGCGTGCGTGCGTGCGTGCGTGCGTGCGTGCGGTGTAACAACAACAACACATTACTCAGCACTAGCTGGTATTATAATATGGGGGAAGACCAGCATGGGAACTGACCAGACGATCCATTCCCTGTGTGTGTGTGTGTGTGTGTGTGTGTGTGTGTGTGTGTGTGTGTGTGTGTGTGTGTGTGTGTGTGTGTGTGTGTGTGTGTGTGTGTGTGTGTGTGTGTGTGTGTGTGTGTGTGTGTGTGTGTGTGTGAAAGCACATGCATGGAAAAACCCTGCGGTGGAAACAACATGTTGTGCATATCTTTACGGTTACATGAAGTCGTAACCCAATTTTCTTTTCCAACCCAGTGTCAATTATCTATAATGTAATCCTGGGCTCTAGTCTACACTCCCTCTGCCAGCCTGGGGAGGGCAGCGGACTGACCTCATGCTTCCTTATATGCATGAGGAGTCTTTCAACCTGGCTTTCATTTAGCGTCCCATAGCCTGGGATTACTCACTGCATGCCTCGCCTCCATACCCAGGCTATCATTTAGCGTCCCATAGCCTGGGTAACCAGGCTGCTTTAGTGCTCAGCATCAAGTATATAACTTACAGTAAGTTAACTTGCCATTATGCTTAAAGGACCACTTCACCGCGTTTCAACCTATCTTCATATAATAGGTCCTCACTAATAATCATGAAAAAATGGCACGATTCTTTTCTACTCGGTCTGTGTCTCATAGTCATAGGGGGGGTGTGGGCAGTTCAGAAACCCTCTTCCAGTGACATCATCATTAGGCAGATCTTTTTTAAAACAACATTTTTTTTACAAAAATGTTTAGATTTTCATTATCGTGAGAACGATGGCTTCCATGTTCGCATTGCAACTTTTCAGGACTAGAAAGCCTGCAGTTTCTATTAGCTTGTATTCCCCATCGATGATGTCACTGGAAGACGGTTTCTGAACTGCCCCCAGCCCTCCTATGAGACACAGACCGAGTAGGAAAAAAAATGCGTCATTCTTTCATGATTATTAGCGAAGACCTATTATATGAAGATATGTTGAAAAGTGGTGAAGTGGTCCTTTAAAACAACATTTTTTTTACAAAAATGTTTAGATTTTCATTATCGTGAGAACGATGGCTTCCATTTTCACATTGCAACTTTTCAGGACTAGAAAGCCTGCAGTTTCTATTAGCTTGTATTCCCCATCGATGATGTCACTGGAAGACGGTTTCTGAACTGCCCACAGCCCTCCTATGAGACACAGACCGAGTAGAAAAAAAATGCGCCATTCTTTCATGATTATTAGCGAAGACCTATTATATGAAGATATGTTGAAAAGTGGTGAAGTGGTCCTTTAAATGTTTTATAAGACCATCGGTTCATCCGCAATAGCTCGTCTTAGAAACGTCTGTGGGCTTAACCCATTCTGACCTGAGATCAGATTCATACGAGGTTTCCACTGGACACACACTGGTCTGATTAACCCATTCTGACCTGAGATCAGATTCTAAAAATGTCAGTCGTTCTTCGATTTTTCAAAAAATAGCAGACCTACAAGCTCGTATCGCGCCACTCGGTGGCGCGATATGAGCTTGTAGGTCTGCTATTTTTCAATAGCTAAAGCATAACATGATGCCGACACCAAAATGGGTGCCCGGTCACCAGCTGGGTGAATAACCTAAATGACCTAATCAACGTCACCACGGTATATAAATGCTCCACATAAATATGTACAGTAAAGCGCCTAGATATTGTATCTCAAAGGGTATTCCAAATAAAGAATTTCAATCAATCAAGCTGTCGACATGCCACGGAGCGGCATGTTGATAGTTTGTATGTCTGTCGGTTAGGCGGCGTTCACATTACTCGTGGTATGTGGGTTTGAGAGGCAGTGATTCATGTGAACTATACAGTAACCTATAGTAGATTATAGCCAAGTTGACAGTTTGACAACCTGTCATAATATTGTATAGCTCTGTTCGGGGACTGTGAAAAAGTTGCCTTTTGTTAACAGGACAGTATTGGACATATTAACTTCATATACACTTCAGAGAATCGCTGCTACTTTGATTCAGAAGATGCATGTTTGGTTTACTCACCCCTGGAAACCATTAGAATGTTTGGAACATTATCAGCCAATTAATCAGACCAGTGTGTGTGTCCAGTGGAAACCTCGTATGAATCTGATCTCAGGTCAGAATGGGTTAACGTGAGTTGCATAAATCCTTTATTTCAGCGACTATCAGTCCGTTCTTCTCAATAACAATAACCACGACGCCCGGCGTCGCCATACAGTGTGGCATTTTTCTTTTTCCTTTTTTCCCCCCATTCAGGCCTTTTCTGTTTTTTGGGGCTCAACATTATGGTAATTGTTCGTTACGGTAGGGTAGGGCCGGGCCGACCCAGTTAGGGTAGGGCCGGGCCGACCCAGTTAGGGTAGGGTCGGGCCGACCCAGTTAGGGTAGGGCCGGGCCGACCCAGTTAGGGTAGGGTCGGGCCGACCCAGTTAGGGTAGGGCCGGGCCGACCCAGGGTAGGGTAGGGCCGGGCCGACCCAGGGTAGGGCCTGGCCGGGCCGACCCAGGGTAGGGCCTGGCCGACCCAGGGTAGGGCCGGGCCGACCCAGGGTAGGGCCGGGCCGACCCAGGGTAGGGTAGGGCATTGGTGGGCAACTTTGACGATGGAGAGGGGCCTCACTCCCTATAGGGCCATATATTACTGTCGTAGCACAAATAGCCGAGCGGCTATTTTTGCTATATTCGAATTGGAATCCTGAAAATTTACATTTTTATGTAATTTCAAATGCCTTTAATTATACGTGTGTTGAAGCATTGAGCTACTAATTTAGACTGAAGTAATTAAAGCAGGTCATGTTTGCATGTTGTGGAATTGTAAACAGCTAAAACCAACATTATATCAGTATTCTGACGTTAACCTGAGGGCCACATTAAGTGAAGGTGGGGGTCCGCATGTGGCCTCCGCGCCGCCAGTTGCCCCCCCCCCCCCCCCCCTGGGGTAGGGCATTAGTTTTCAGGCCCGATGAGAACTCTACTCCCTCTATCAGTGACCTTGACTCACTGGACCCTCCCCATACCAGCACCATATTATTTTCACTCATTGTGGTGGTGTGTGTGTGTGTGTGTGTGTGTGTGTGTGTGTGTGTGTGTGTGTGTGTGTGTGTGTGTGGGGGGGGGGGGGGGGGGGGGGTCAGAGCCAGAGATTCCTGATAGCGATGAGACATCGCTTACTGTCGTCTGATGCCAATTTTATTTTTATTTTAAACACAGCACCACCTCATTGTGTGTGTGTGTGTGTGTGTGTGTGTGTGTGTGTGTGTGTGTGTGTGTGTGTGTGTGTGTGTGTGTGTGTGTGTGTGTGTGTGTGTGTGTGTGTGTGTGTGTGTGGGTGTGGTGGGTGCTCTGGTTGGCACAACTTCAAGGGGGCGAACAGCTGACCATGTTCTCTGTGAACATGGTCACAGAGAACATGTCTCTGTGATCCAGAGATCCAGATCCTTGACTTAACAAATGTCTTTAATTGAGGGTCTTTGACTTAACAAATGTCTTTAATTGAGGGTCTTTGACTTAACAAATGTCTTTAATTGAGGGTCCTTGACTTAACAAATGTCTTTAATTGAGGGTCTTTGACTTAACAAATGTCTTTAATTGAGGGTCTTTGACTTAACAAATGTCTTTAATTGAGGGTCTTTGACTTAACAAATGTCTTTAATTGAGGGTCCTTGACTTAACAAATGTCTTTAATTGAGGGTATTTGACTTAACAAATGTCTTTAATTGAGGGTCCTTGACTTAACAAATGTCTTTAATTGAGGGTCCTTGTCTTAACAAATGTCTTTAATTGAGGGTCCTTGACTTAACAAATGTCTTTAATTGAGGGTCCTTGACTTAACAAATGTCTTTAATTGAGGGTCCTTGACTTAACAAATGTCTTTAATTGAGGGTCTTTGACTTAACAAATGTCTTTAATTGAGGGTCTTTGACTTAACAAATGTCTTTAATTGAGGGTCTTTGACTTAACAAATGTCTTTAATTGAGGGTCCTTGACTTAACAAATGTCTTTAATTGAGGGTCCTTGACTTAACAAATGTCTTTAATTGAGGGTCCTTGACTTAACAAATGTCTTTAATTGAGGGTCCTTGACTTAACAAATGTCTTTAATTGAGGGTCCTTGACTTAACAAATGTCTTTAATTGAGGGTCCTTGACTTAACAAATGTCTTTAATTGAGGGTCTTTGACTTAACAAATGTCTTTAATTGAGGGTCTTTGACTTAACAAATGTCTTTAATTGAGGGTCTTTGACTTAACAAATGTCTTTAATTGAGGGTCTTTGACTTAACAAATGTCTTTAATTGAGGGTCTTTGACTTAACAAATGTCTTTAATTGAGGGTCTTTGACTTAACAAATGTCTTTAATTGAGGGTCCTTGACTTAACAAATGTCTTTAATTGAGGGTCCTTGACTTAACAAATGTCTTTAATTGAGGGTCTTTGACTTAACAAATGTCTTTAATTGAGGGTCTTTGACTTAACAAATGTCTTTAATTGAGGGTCTTTGACTTAACAAATTTCTTTAATTGAGGGTCTTTGACTTAACAAATGTCTTTAATTGAGGGTCTTTGACTTAACAAATGTCTTTAATTGAGGGTCCTTGACTTAACAAATGTCTTTAATTGAGGGTCTTTGACTTAACAAATGTCTTTAATTGAGGGTCCTTGACTTAACAAATGTCTTTAATTGAGTGTCTTTGACTTAACAAATGTCTTTAATTGATGGTCTTTGACTTAACAAATGTCTTTAATTGAGGGTCTTTGACTTAACAAATGTCTTTAATTGAGGGTCCTTGACTTAACAAATGTCTTTAATTGAGGGTATTTGACTTAACAAATGTCTTTAATTGAGGGTCCTTGACTTAACAAATGTCTTTAATTGAGGGTCCTTGTCTTAACAAATGTCTTTAATTGAGGGTCTTTGACTTAACAAATGTCTTTAATTGAGGGTCTTTGACTTAACAAATGTCTTTAATTGAGTGTCTTTGACTTAACAAATGTCTTTAATTGAGGGTCCTTGACTTAACAAATGTCTTTAATTGAGGGTCTTTGACTTAACAAATGTCTTTAATTGAGGGTCTTTGACTTAACAAATGTCTTTAATTGAGGGTCTTTGACTTAACAAATGTCTTTAATTGAGGGTCTTTGACTTAACAAATGTCTTTAATTGAGGGTCTTTGACTTAACAAATGTCTTTAATTGAGGGTCTTTGACTTAACAAATTTCTTTAATTGAGGGTCTTTGACTTAACAAATGTCTTTAATTGAGGGTCTTTGACTTAACAAATGTCTTTAATTGAGGGTCCTTGACTTAACAAATGTCTTTAATTGAGGGTCTTTGACTTAACAAATGTCTTTAATTGAGGGTCCTTGACTTAACAAATGTCTTTAATTGAGTGTCTTTGACTTAACAAATGTCTTTAATTGATGGTCTTTGACTTAACAAATGTCTTTAATTGAGGGTCTTTGACTTAACAAATGTCTTTAATTGAGGGTCCTTGACTTAACAAATGTCTTTAATTGAGGGTATTTGACTTAACAAATGTCTTTAATTGAGGGTCCTTGACTTAACAAATGTCTTTAATTGAGGGTCCTTGTCTTAACAAATGTCTTTAATTGAGGGTCTTTGACTTAACAAATGTCTTTAATTGAGGGTCTTTGACTTAACAAATGTCTTTAATTGAGTGTCTTTGACTTAACAAATGTCTTTAATTGATGGTCTTTGACTTAACAAATGTCTTTAATTGAGAGTCTTTGACTTAACAAATGTCTTTAATTGATGGTCTTTGACTTAACAAATGTCTTTAATTGAGGGTCCTTGACTTAACAAATGTCTTTAATTGAGGGTCCTTGACTTAACAAATGTCTTTAATTGAGGGTCTTTGACTTAACAAATGTCTTTAATTGATGGTCCTTGACTTAACAAATGTCTTTAATTGAGGGTCTTTGACTTAACAAATGTCTTTAATTGAGGGTCCTTGACTTAACAAATGTCTTTAATTGAGGGTCCTTGACTTAACAAATATAGTATTATAGTATATATATATATATATATATATAGTATATATATATAGTATTATAGGTCACTTTTACTCACCAACATGCTCACGTGCAGCTGAGCAGCACGC